>NW_005875029.1:0-13483 GCF_000147115.1 Myotis lucifugus
ACTTTCTAAAGATTTTGGTGATAAATTCTAGAACTGGAAATTTACGTCTTATTCTAGATAATAAAAGATACCATACAAAACTACATTTAAAAATAATTGTGCCTGTATGCTTTAAATTAGTATAAAACTGTTCATTACTTTGCAAATTTACTGTAATAGTCATTACTAAATGAAATAATAAATAGAAACAATGAAAAGAACGAGCATTGCTATTTGTGAGTTGAGCAGCATTTACCTCCCCATAGCTGAGGCAAGCTTATAATTTTTTAATCAGAGGAAAGTAGCAATTTTACTATTTCAACTAGATTATAATATATAATCTTGTTGTTTTTTGCTGTAAAGCCCTAGCTCCAAGCTGTGCTGTCATTGGCATGGTTGTAGGAGGCAAAAAATAAGAATAAGAATGTTCTCATATATGTGCAACTCTATCTGCATTTTTTAGAATATTGCAATGAATCTCAAATTATTGCAATGAATCTCAAGTTATTAACTAGGCTAATTGACTACATGGAACAAATTAGTGTGAACCTCATCCATTTAATATAGTCATGAAAAATTGAAAATGTCTTTTTAAATTAGCCAACATAGAAAGGAAAATATTACTAGGGAATTTTTAATGTGACATATAACCCATTGACATTTTAATTAATGTTAAGTTTGTATATAATATATATGCATATTACATATCCTACTTAATAAAAGGGTAATATGCAAATTGACCCTAATGGCAGAATGATCAGGACAACTGCTTGACCAGGCACTATGAGGTGCACTGACCACTTCTCAGTCCCTTTCCCCAGCCAGCAGTCTCCCATCACCCGATGGTGAATGGGGAATGGGGGTGGGTGGCAGTGGGAGGTGGGGGAGCTGCGGGCAGCCAGGGAAGATAGCCCTGATCACAGGCCAGGCCTAGGGACCATACCCGCACATGAATTTTGTGCACCAGGCCTCTATTACATATATGTTAAAATAGAATTCCAGCTAATAGCAAATGCTATAAAAATAAGAACCCGTTTATTAATTACTAGAGGCCCGGTGCATGAAATTTGTGCACTGGGGGAGTTTATATATATATAAACTCACAATACTTGAAGTTCCTGTATAGCTTCTAGGGATCTATAAACTTCAGTTTTAGTAATGCAATATTCAATAGTAACATTAATAAAATAAATATTGTAAAAATGAGAGTTTTTCTTTTTAAAAACTTTTTGGTATTATGCTAAACTTAGGAAGTTATTTAAGAGATTTGAAATTTTATATATAAATAAACACTGATATATCTTGATTAAAAGAGCAATTTTATGCATTTTAAAACACAATATCTTCACATATGTTTTGTTAATGCAAATATATACATATTGAACTAGCCAAACTTTTGACCAGAGGTGAAGCTAGACTTTGAAGAAGCAGCTAGAAGTGGAAACTTGTGATACTTGTTAAATTCGCTATTATGTCTTTCCATATGTTCATTCATCCATAATATTTTTAAAAATATTTTTCATTGATTTTAGAGAGGAAGGGAAAGGAAGAGAGAGATAGAAACATCAGTGATGAGAAAAAATCATTGATTGGCCGTGTCCTGCATACCCCCCACTGGGGATCAAGTCCACAACCTGGGCATGTGCCCTCACCAGGAATCAAACTTAGACATCCTGGTTCAAAGATCAAAGCTCAACCTCTGAGCCACACTAGCTGGGTGAGCCATAATATTTATCTTACACCCTCAAAATTTAATTGTGCACATATTACATATCATTATTTAACATGTTGACTTTTGCCTTCTCTTGGACTAAGGTCATGTAAAACTATGTGGACTTTTACATTATTATCTGACTAGAGGCCCGGTGCACAAAAATTTGTGCACTCGGGGAGGTCCCTCAGCCCGGCCTGTGCCCTCTCATAGTCTGGGACCCCTTGGGAGATGTCCACCTGCTGGTTTAGGCCTGCTCCCTAGGGTATCGGGCCTAAGCTGGCAGTCAGACATCCCTCTGGCAGCCCAGGAGCCCTCAGGAGATGTTTACTTGCCAGCGGGGAGCAGGCCTAAGCTGCAGTCAGACATCCTTAGCGCTGCTGAGGAGGCGGGAGAGGCTCCCACCACCACCGCTGTACTGGCAGCCGTCAGCCTGACTTGTGGCTGAGCAGATCTCCCCCTGTGGGAGCTCACTGACCACCAGGGGGCAGCTCCTGCATTGAGCATCTGCCTCCTGGTGGTCAGTGTGTGTCATAGTGAGCAGTCATTCCCAGTCTTTCTGCTGTTAGGGTCAATTTGCATATTGCCCTTTTATTATATAGGAGTGTATGGCCAGCCTGGGTGAGGGGCTGATGGCTGTTTGCGGGCTGGATAAGCCCCCCAGCAGGGACCCTCGCCCCATGAGGGTGTGGCCAGCCTGGGTGAGGTGCTGATGGCTGTTTGCAGGCTGGCCACAACCCCCAGCCACCCAAGCTCCCAGTGGAGGCTGGCTGGAAGCAGGTATCTGGGATTTATTTATCTTCTATAATTGAAACTTTGTTGCTATGAGCACAGGCCTCAGCCGGCTCAGGGCTGGCGGGAAGCTTGGCTTCCTCCATCACCAGGGCAACCAAGCCTCCTGCTTGCTCCAGCTCTGTGGCTGCCGGCCGCCATCTTGGTTGGGTTAATTTGCATATAGTCGCTCTGGCTGGTGGGCATTGCTTAGGGCATAGCGAAGGTATGGTCAATTAGCATCTTTATCTTTTATTAGTGTAGATAGGCTATTAGAGGAATGAGACCACTGTCCTAGACACTAATCAACAGTCATTGTTTTTGTGGAAGTAGGGAGACTCTTGCCATATTATATATTCCTTGGGCTAAAAACAATAGTAAAAATCTATCCCAAACAATTTTCCACAAATATTTTTGCTTAGCTTGGTTTATTTTGAAAAATCACAAAAGTTTAAACAATTTATAATTGGGTTCTAATTATGCAACAAATTGTTGTTATATGCTGGTCTTTTTTAAAAAGACAGTATTTTAAGAGAAATCAACAAAAGAATAAAGAAATTCTATTTTAAGCCAGAAAAAAACAACACTTTATATGAACCATCTGCTTAAACAATAGCTGGGACAATGGCAAGAAAATAAAAGCGATAACTTTGTTCCCTTTCTTCCTACTCATTCTATTAACTTAAGTCAGTATTCTAATGGGCTCCCTGAAATATTAACTTCTCAGTTTCCATTCTGAGAAATGGTACCCCAAGAGCATTTTACGAATCCATGGAATGGTGTTATGTTCAACCCCCTAAAGAATGATGACACTTGAACACATCTATTCTTGCTTCCTGTTTTGTGGATGGGGACAAACTGTTGTGATCTGAATTGTCCTGTCCAGGGGAGACTCACTTACTTAAAAATACTTCTTTCAGGAGTAAGCAGACAAAATTCTAAGATTCTGAAAAATAGAAAATAAGGATTCATTAATGGATTTCTGAAGATTTAGTCGTTAGTGTTTCTTTGTTGTTTTAGGGATGTTTGTTAAAATAGAGCTATCCTTTAGAAAACAAAATACCTTAATTTTCTATCATCTTGTGTGTGTTTGTGTGTGTGTGTGTATCTGTGTGTACATTATTATAATGCTGAATCCTATTAACAAATCTTTATATCCCTACACAAATTATATACAGATTAAATATAGAAAGGGGAGAGCACCTGGAAGAAAGAGGTGGATTAGTTTTTGTAAATTGGGGAACTAAGATTGTCATTAAAGGAAATATTTCCTGCTTTTCACCTTCCAGTCAGTTTCCTTGTAGGTTTGCATTTCCTGTGGCCCTGATAGTTGGGTGAATCATATGACTAGCTCTGGCTGAAGAATGGGAATGAAAATAATGTGTGCCAATTTTATGTCAGAGCATAAAAGGCCCACTGTTGTCCAGTTTCCTTTTGACATGGTTATGTAATGTTCCAGAAGGTGGCTATTCTGACTCTGCTCTGGATTTCCCAGACATTTCTCAAAGCACGTGTACTTTGAAAGAAAAAGAAACCATTGTTTTCAGCCACGGTGATTTTTAAAATTTATTTTATCGTGAGTATTATAGATATCCCCTATGTTCTCCCCTTTCCCCCCTCCTACTCATCTCCCACCCACCCCCAGGCCTTCATCTGTCTATTGCCTGTGTCCAGGGGCTATGCATATATGCTTATAAGTTCTTTGGTTAATCTCTTCCCGGGCCACTGTGATTTTAAGTTTATTATGAACCATAATGTAGTCCAACCTGATTAATATATATCTAACTACTTCAATAATTTCAAAATTTTGTTGAAGGCCTGACTTCTATATGATATGAATGTTTAGTCAAACCATATGTACTTTACTTCATATGGAAATATGGAATAACAAAGCCACTTAATATTTGTATATCCTTCAATAATTTTTAAAATATTTTCACATGTATCTCACTTTTTTATAAAACAATCACATTAGAAAACATGAGCAAGTGTTATTATTATTATTATTACCACTGTTTATGAATTAAATAATTGAGGCTAAGAATGGCTAAACACTTTGCTATTCACTGGTAGAGCCAAGACTTAAATACTTGGGTATGTTATGGTTTGTTATTTTTCTCCCTCCACCACTCTCTCTTCACAAAATCTTTCTAAGCATTGTAAAAATCCCAAACATATAAGTTATGTGCAGTCAGAAAGTTAATAGACCAGATCCTCCGTTAGGATGAAATTCATGATCATTGAGGGCCTTAATTACAGAGCCAGGATCTGTATATGCAGTTAAGATGCATAATCATTGATTTTGTGCAAGAGGAAACTAGTACAAATTATGCAAATTTCTTTATTGGGAAAATACTAAAGTATTGGTTAAATAGTCCTGCAGGGGTAGAACTATGTATTTTTCTTGAAATTAAGACTATGAAAATCAGTCTATTGCAGTAAAATTGAAGAAGCTATTTTTATCTTTTTTATTGGGATTCATTGGAACAGCCAATGTTCACAGAAACTCTGTATTTCTGTGAATCCTAAGATGATTCTTGAAAACTAGTAAATGATTTCTGATTAGAATGGGGGTGGGGAGAAGAGAGCAGTGGGAGAAATTTTTTTAAAAAAGCATAATTTATTTATTATCAAGAAGAAAAAGAGACAAAACCACAAGTACAAGGAATCCTGGGCATTTCCTTCCTATTTATCATGCCATCAATATTGTATAAATTTTGCCTAAAGGATTGTTTAAGACATGATGTTCACAGGAACTGCTTCCAGGATTTGAAGAAAAATATTTTATCTTTGCCTTAAGAGGGAATGTGTTAAATGTTTGTAGAAATATAGTGGCACTTCTGGAAGCAAATCTCCCACTGTCTTCATATCCAGCCAGGTGTGAATTGCAAAACCTGCATGTGCAACTTCCATCACAGTGGAAAGAAGGAATCAATAGAGGTTGTTAAATGGAAACTCTCCTAAATAAACCACTTTAACATTCTTCTCCTTAAAAACAAGTTTATTTTTAAAAGTGGAACTTCTATAGAATACCTCAATTTGAATATCAATGTAATAATCAAGATAAACTAGTATCTTGTTCACCATCTTTCCTAGTAAATATGAATTATGCACACGGGCTAGTTTAATATGTTTTCTTAAAGAATTTAGAGTATAGCCTTGCAACAAAAAAAGTCACTCAAAACCCTCTTCAATTTAATTGTTCCATGCTATCAATTACCTGTACATATATGTATACAGATTAAGATGCTTTTTCATCTGAAGGGATTAAAGAAGAAAATTTTTCTAATACTAGAGAACTATATGCTAGGACCTAAGGAAAGCCCAGTGCCTGCACCTATATCTTAAAGAATCAGAAAAGGAATAGATGACACTTTCAGGTTTTAAGGGGTAAAGAATAGGATTTTCTCCAACTGGGCAGGAACAAGCTGTCAAAATACATAACTCTGATATCAGCCATATGTTTCATTTCCCAGCTATTAAGGTCTCCTTCAGTACAGCTGATTAATTAGACTTTTTTTTTTTTTTTTTTAAATATTTTTATTGATTTTTTACAGAGAGGAAGAGAGAGGGATAGAGAGTTAGAAACATCGATGAGAGAGAAACATCGACCAGCTGCCTCCTGCACACCTCCCACTGGGGATGTGCCCGCAACCGAGGTACATGCCCTTGACCGGAATCGAACCTGGGACCTTTCAGTTCGCAGGCCGACGCTCTATCCACCGAGCCAAACCGGTTTTGGCTAATTAGACTTTTTAAGTCAGGCAATTTACACCTGTGATATCATCCATCTCTTGAGGCCCACGGGTCTGAAATTCTCAGGATGTTAGAGATCTTTGAGGGTTGGCAGGAGGAGGAGGGAACGACTCCATAATCTGTTGCCGTTGCTCTTTTTAATAATGCTGATGTTTATAGAAATGTTCCACTAAGGGGAATGAGTTCTGGAGTACAACTTATTAATAAGGGCCAGCGACGAATAGGGTGTGATTATAAAAGACAAAATTTCTGAAAGCTTTGCTCTGAATAAAGCTTCAGTCAGCCTGCATAGAATTTTTATTCTATCCTAAGAAAATAATTGGTGAACACTAGTGAGGATAGAGAGTAGGCCATACAATTAGTAAGTTTAAAGAATTGAGTTTAAGTACATAGATGTCCCAGTAGGATTTCTATTTTACTTCCCATTGTGTCAGCAGTTGAAGACTGGGGAGGAGGCTGTGGCCTGGGACCCATAGGACGGATGTGTGAATGAGAACCCTGAGTAAGGAGAACATGTCTTCACAAATTACAAAAACCCGCATGACTCATGTGGACAGTCTCTGACTTACCATGGTTCGACTTACAATTTGTTGACTTTACAAAAGTGATATACCATTCTTTGGACTTTAAATTCTGATCTTCTCCTGTGCTAGCGATGTGCAGTACCATCCTCTCTTGTGATGCTGAGCAGACAGCATGAGGGTAAGCATCTGATACTCTATAGTGTGGCCAGGGTTTGGGGGATATTGTGTTTTCACTTCCCATCGTGTGTACAAAACACCCATCTGTGTTTTCTGCTTCTGGTGAGAAGAAGAGGCAATTACTCCTGAAATGAAATTCAAGATTTGGTTACCCAGTTTGTAGGCTAATGTAAGTGTTCTGAGCAGAAGTGTAAGGTAGGCAGGCTAAGCTGTGATGTTGGGTGAGACACTGGTTAGATGTAGTAAATGAATTTTGACTTACAGTATTTTCAACTTAAGATGGGTCTAGCAAGATATAACCATCCTGTAAATAGAGGAGCACTTGTAATGCAAATATTCTTATTTGTTTAATTTAATAATTCTAAGACATTTTCATTGTTTACAAATGGGTTCGTCATGTAACTTAAAAAATTGGCCAAATATATCAGAAGTTGTTAGATTTCACAGATATTCAGAGATTTAATTTGAAATGGCAACCAGTTTCTTGAATTCATAATGTGTCTTTATTCCCAGGAAGTGATAGCACCTTAAGCACAGTAATAAAATGCACAAATTCTTTTTTTCCCCCACTTCTTTTCACAAGTTTTGTTTTGCTTTGTTGACAAAGTTATTGGAAACAATAAAATACCATCAGTGTCCAAAATATTACTGTGGTCATCAATGGCCAAAGCTACCATAAACTATGTCTTAATAAAAAATTGATCATTCAATTTCCTATATCAGTGAACAGGAACACATGCCCAGAAAATGAAATTTATGTATAATCAATCCATCTAGACAAGATGGCATCTCCGTCATAGGGGAAGCAAAGAGCTCTGTATAAATAATATGAAGATCTGGGTTTCAGTTCTTCTTTGCCACTTATACTATATGTGGGACATTGGAAAATTTAGGCTCAGGCTCCTTGTGTATAATGTTACAACTAAGGTCTTTGCTGGTTCTATGCACTGTGAGTGCTAAGGGGTATTGTAGAGCTATCTGAAGTAAGGGTCATTAAGATTGAAAAGACTTTTTTAAAAATATTTTTTTTATTGATTTCAGAGAGGAAAGGAGAGAGAGAGAGAAACAACAATGATGAGAGAGAATCATCGATTGGCTGCCTCTTGCACGCCCCACACTGGGGATCAAGCCCCGCAACCTGGGCATGTGCCCTTACTGGGAATCATAGGTTGACGCTCAACTGCTGAGCCATGCCAGCCTGGCAAAAAGCCTTTTATTTTATTCATTTGGCAGAATATCACTTGGATTGAGGGGGGAAATCTATATTAATTGAAATCTTTCAGACCCTTCATTAGCATTCCCATCACTCATTCACTGTATACAATAAATCTAGATCAATACCTAAATCTATGGGAGCTGATTCTAAGAAATACTCAAGAGTAAATTTATTCATTCATTGATTTAACTAACATTCTACAAATATTTATTGAATAATAATTACTGGTGAGACACTATTTTACATAGACTGTATATAAGAAGAAATTTCCTGCTCTCACAGAACTTGGGTTATATTAAATGCTGGTATGCTTCATAGCTAGGATTCTTAGGGCCAGGTATCAGAGATCTGATCTGGGGAAGGACCTCCTTCCAAACATCACTGCCAAAGAGAAGTGAGCCCGGCCTTGACTAAGCTTGGTGAAAGGAACAGCTGCTGAGATTCACTAAGAACAAAAACTAGATCATAAATTTTAAAAATACATGATGTCCCAAAAAATATGCACACACTTTGAATAATTATAAAATCAGTGTTTATTAACATACAGTTCATTTCAAAATTTAAAAGAATCTACAGAAATGAATACTTTTTTTGTCAATGTTTTCAAACTGATGACCACTCTAGTGCATGCACTGCTGATAATGCAAAGCAATGGAATTGCAAACATCAATAATCACTTTGTTTGGTATTTGTGTGCCTTCAATTCACCAACTGTTGCCGGTTTTCTACTGTAAACTTTATCTTTTATGTATCCCCATTAAAAAAAAGTCTAGTGGCACTTTAGGATTCATTTTCTTTGTTCAAAGCTTAGTCCGGCCTCACCATTATTTCAAATCAGTTAAACCTGAAAAGGGATGAAAAGTAAGTTATCAGCTGTTAAAGTGTGTATACATTTTTGGGACACCCTATTAATGTCAGTATTAATTATGCTTATTAGGAATAATTTATACCAGAGAAAAGGAATTATATCAGGCAATACCATTAAATTCAGAGTGATTATGTTTTAGGTCTGAAGGAAAATTATTATTATTATTATTATTGGCTTAAACAACATAAATTTATTTTTTTCACAGTTCTGGAGGCTGAAAGGCTAAGTTAAGAGTATCAGCACGGTTGGGTTCTGGTGAAATCACTCCTCCTTATTAATTATTTAAGAACTCATCCCTTAATTGTGAGTGTACAAACCACAAATGTTTAATACTTGCACATGTCTTTTGTGTTCCTTTGGTGTGTATTTTTCCTACTCTATCCAGCTCCAATATTTTAGCAAGCTCTCTTTTTTTTTCTGAGACTCTGGTGCCTCAAATATCCGGTGCCAGAGAAAACGTTCTGGTGGATACATTTACAGTAAGGTATCAGAGGATTGGCTAAAATACACATAAACATGAATGTGAATTTTAACAAGCAAATGGAGAAGGCAATGCATAACTTAATGGATATCTCATTGATAGTGAACTCGCAGGCATTCTGGGAGTAGCTGTTTTGGGGGAAAAATATGTAGGCATCTCAATTTTACTTATGAATAATGACCTGACTGTTCCTCCATAATTGCTTCTTTAATTCATTCTACAAACTTTCATTGAATATGTTTTAGGCAACAAGTATCTACTTTACATCTGGAGATATCCATCACACACACACACACACACACACACACACACACACACACGCACACACACACACACACGCACACACGCACACACGCACATCAATTCCTATTCTTGTGGACCTCATAGTGAGAGTAGTAATTGCTTTTGCCTGCCAGTACTTTCTCATCATCATTTACCTATACGTGTTACTCCAGGGTAGGCCAATCATAGTTATTTGCATTCTAGCCATCATCATTAGTCTAATGGGAGGTAGGGAAAGCAATGGACCAGTGATTTCCTTTTTGAGGATTTTTAGAGGTTATTTGAAGTGAAATCACTTTATATGAGTGCTTGCAGGAAAGCAGGCCAGTTCTGGCTGATGTGATCTCTCTAACTGTCCTGGATCCCATCTACACTGAGGATTACTTCATCAGCTCTTCTCGTTATTCTTGGAAAAATATTAATACTTTAGCAGAAATTTCCTTTTTTCTACTTTCAACTGAAAAACTTGAACTTTAACAGACAGTGTGCATAGAACTAAAATGCTAAAGCAAATCATTATGAATATTATAATGTATGCCATGGAAAAGAAATGATGGGGGGTTATGGGTTCTCATAAATGGAGAGAAAATAATATGGGGGGCTAATGAGAGGCATCCTTAAGAAAATAACATTAGATGTGTGTTATGTTCCAGGTAGATGAAGGAATGGGACTAAAAACTGTCTGTCCTTTATTCTTTACTTATTTAGAGTGTAAACCTAGTTCTGTTAATAAAGTTTCAGAATAATATTTTGAAACAAATCATGAAAAATTTAGGTCTCTGAGACCCAGATGCATAGCAAATTAGCACCTCCCAGAGTTTTAACGACCAGTGCACTGAGGGAATGTGAAGCATATCATGCGGTACTACTTAAGTTCACCTTATTATAGATGTAACTCTTCCTCCTGGGAAGTAACTCAGAATTTAGAATCAGATGAGGAACACAAAGTTCTCTTTGTCCACCGTTTACCAATTGGTTTCATTTTAGGGTTGAGTCATAGAATTCTTATAATCTTACAAGTATGAGCTCAGAAGCCACATTGCCTGAGAAATACTAAATAGACATCCTTCTTGTTTGATGGTGGGAGGACAAGACTTGTTCTATGCAAAGTGTTGGGAGTCTGTGGATAATGTGTACCTTCCCTGCTATCTTCCCTTCGCAATAATCCCATCTGGTTCAGAGAGTCAAAGAAACAAAGGTATAATTTGGATTTAAAGGTTTAGAGAATGCTAGACAGTTACAATCTTCTGGATAAAACCCATTTTCATGTGTGAGAGAAATGGGTCCTAGCATCTCTATTATATTGTCTCATCTTTGAAAAACATCTTGAGATCAAGAAAATGTCGAGAATGAGGAATGGAAATAAACACCAGAATTTATGGCTAGACCATAACAATACTTTTATTTTCTTTTTAACAAGCAACTTTTTGTTGATGCATATAAACATTGATCAGTTTGCATTGCAATCAGTTTACTTACAATTGATAAGAAGTACTGTCTATCTAGCATTACTTTTATAAGGAAACACTAGAAGCCCAGTGCATGAATTGGTGCATGGGTGGGGTCCAGCTTGCCTGCCCCATTGGGGTAGGGGGCCCCTTTGGGGACCTGGCCTGCCAGGGGGAGGGGCTGAGGGAGGTTGGCTGACTAGCCACACCCACTGATCAGAGTGGGGGTTGTCGATTGGGGGCCCGGCCCACAGGAGGTTGGCCAGCTGGGGGAGGGGCAGCGGGAGGTTGGCCAGCTGCCCCGCCTCCATCTGCCAGTTGGTGGGCCACAATGTGCATCATAGCGACCGGTCGTTCCAGTTATTCCAGTCACTTGGCTTTTGTAGATAGATAGAGATAGAGATAGAGATAGAGATAGAGATAGAGATAGAGATAGAGATAGATAGATAGATTAGCTTTATTTCATCCAAATAACAACTCTATGAGGCAACTGTTATTACCACTATGCCCAACTTTAGAAAGGAGGAAATGGAGATAGTTTAAATAGCCTGCCTAAGGTCACAGAGTTAATAAGTGCTTGAGTTAGGATAAAAAAACTCCATCAGATGCTAAAGCCAATACCCCTCTCATAGTGTCAACCTTCTTTCTAGGGGTTGGATATCATTTTTAATATCATACATACATGTTCACTTATTCTTACATTTATGTTGACATTTGCAAATTAAAAAATGACTTGCTGTCAACTTATATTGCTGTCAGGATAATAGAGGTTGTGGTGAGACACGCCCAACCTTTATAAATGAGGTTGCCCTCAGGAAAATTCAATTCATCAAATCCAAATCAAACTGCTCTGATTAGCCATCTGAATTAGAAATCAGGATACTGTTCATAAACTGCAAGTTAATGTTCAGAACATGAGAGATCTGAGAGTTACTTCAGAGGTAGTATTGTTTGTATGTATAAACTCCCTCCTAGAAATGGAGCTGGTTAAACCTATTTAGAGAAAAACAAAACAAAACTGTGAGATCAGAAAAGGGGGGCCGAGCCATGGACGCATGAGGAAAGGAAAGCCTCAGAAGCAAACAGTGGCAGAGCCTTCACTCCCTGCTCTGCATGGAATGACTCTTTGCTAAGTAGGTCCAAGTATGAAGGTTTCCTTGGCAAGTGCACCCCTCTAGTAGGTGAAACATCTCAGACTCCATTAGCTAAAAATCACTTAAGATAAACTGACTTCTCTTAGGCTGATGCCACGCTCACTACTGTGGTTGGACAATGTAAGTGTTCTGGTCAGCTTAATGGTCATAAACTAATTCACTGATATTCTGGTTTACATTGTCAACCTCTGTATGCTGGTTAATATGGGTCTATTTCTGCAAATGAGAGAAGGGGAGAAATTCTTTCTGGCTATGCAGATCAATCCCAGAATATGGTGAAGAGACCAAGGTAATGGCCACTTCCTGGGAACTTCCCCAATAACCAGGCACTTATCTCCACATCACCCTCCTTTCACCTACTTTTTCACATTGTTTCAGACTTTTATAATTTGTACATGTCTTGATAATTATATATGGGTACCAAAAAATGAGTAGAAGTTTCCTGCTAACAAATTTGAGGCACTTTACTCTGATCCAAGTTATCCATTTATTCTAAGAGATTTCCTCTTATCATCCTCTCCTTTCATCCACCCAAGGAATGTATCAGTAGGAAAAAAAAAATTCTGCAAAACTTTGTGTGTGTGTGTGTGTGTGTGTGTGTGTGTGTACATAAAAGATACATTTAATTTAGAAATACATATATATTTCTAAATTCTAACCAGAATGCTTATATAGGGCAATGCAGAACTTAACAAGTATGCAATGAATTTGTGATTTGTAGACTCATTTTAGGATTGTGTTAATATTCATAATTACGCCTCTCTAAAATGGTATGGTAAAGAAAGAAGCTTGGAAACCACTATCTTTGAATGAGATAATGGAGAAGCAGGACTCTGCTTGTGCTTCTCCACACTGGCACTTACTCTTCTTCCTACACCAGCAGGCCCTGTAGAGAAAGCTACTCAGAGGCTATGCAAACTGAAAGCTAAGGGGCTGGTCTGAGAGCAGAGGTCTCCTTTAAGTGCTTCCTAAGGGACTGTATATTTTTAAAAAGCATTTTTTAATTTTTTAATTATAATTGACATAAAATATTATAATAGTTTCAAGTGTACTCCCCAGTGATTAGACAGTAAATAACTTACTAAGTGATAATTCCCGTAAATCTGGACCCATCTG
>NW_005875030.1:0-5610 GCF_000147115.1 Myotis lucifugus
ACTCAATAATTGTTAGATAATATCAGTATCATCATTATTATTATTACTACCAATTTACAGGAACCACATTTCAATGAAGTAAAATGATATCATCATACCTACTTTGAAAACTTATTATAAGCATCAGAAAGAACATAGTATTTCAATGCTTCTAAAATGCTTATTTATGAAGAATTTAACATCTCTGACCTTGGAATCCAATTTTTAATTCAGAATGTCTTACAACCATTATTGGCAGCATTTAAAAAATTAATTAATACAGACAATACTAACAATCTGACATCCATGGTACCTTACATTAAGTGAAATATTGCTAACTATAACATTCCTCTTGCAGTTTTGTCAAATGTTTGGCATTGAAATACATATTAATTATTAATAGCTTTATGAGGGTAAAGAGGGCACAAAAGGAAATCAAGAAAAATTTTAAAGGTAATTCTTACTCTGATTTTCAAGAAAAGTTAACTCAAAGGAAGGTAAGAATTCAAATATTTAAGATGGCTCAATTTGTTCAATATTTAGATTTCTAGATTGTAGGGAAAACGGACGTTCCCAATGAGCAATATTAGTATTCATAACTATTATACGTCATCAAAAGGCCAGTTAAAGGTTATCTTTTACAGTTTCCTACTTTCAGAATTACTTTGGTTTGGAAGCAGGAAGAAAAAGCTTCAACCTGATGATGCCCTAATATTTCAATTATGAAATTCTCCTTTTGCTCATATTGGGCAACATGAAATTGTAAGGATGAAAGGGCCTGAGATTTGGAGGGAAAGGGCCCAGAGAAGAATAAGTCTGCTACATAATAATAGGTATTCAGGTTATATTTCATGTAAACAGGGGTTGAGAGAATGCATACACATAGTGGAAGAGTTCAATATTTTTAAATAAATCTTTACAGATTAAAAAAACACTTCAGCATTAATAATAATCTTTTACATTTTCTCTCTTTATTAAAAAAGTTTATGGTTGAGAGTATTACAGATATCCTACATTTTTCCCTCATCGTCACCCTCCACCTGGTTCCTGCCCTACCCCTGGCCTTCAACACCCTATTGTCTGGGTCCATAGGTAAAATCTTAGGTTAATCACTTCCTGCCCCTCTGTTCCCCTTGCCTCTGAGATACAAAAGTGTATTCCATGTTTCCATGACTCTGGTACTATTTTATTCATTGTTTTGTTGTTGTTGTTGTTCATTAGATTTCTTGTTCATTTATTTTGATTTTTGGATTCAATTGACGACTTATAATAATAAAAGCATAATATGCTAATTAGGCAAAACGTCCTTCTGGACATCCTTCCGGAAAACCTTCCCGACGAAGATGGGCTATAGCCACAGGATCCAGGCAGCCTCCAAGGCTGCAAGGGAGGGATCCAGGAAGCTGCCATGGCTTCAAAGGCCTACTCTTGCACAATTTCGAGCATTGGACCTCTAGTAGATATATATTTATAGACATATTATATTTTATAATTTTTAAATTTTCTTCATCATCTTCTTACCCACTCCCCATATTTGTATTATGAAACTCAGACGCAGAAAAATAAAGAAGGAAGACTATTACACTCATCAACCCGAATTTATAAGTGAATTCCACCATTTACTATAACCCAATAGGTCATATGAAACTCTTTGAATTTCTAATACTCCATGCAATCAACCACTTAGCCAGGATATTAAACGCTGGTTGAAGACCTAGAGGGAATTGTGTTTAATTAATTTCTAGGCTTTCTTAAATTCCTGAACTTCTATGTGCCTTTGATTCTGTCCATAGAAAAAAGGAGAACACCATAGCTGGCAGAATTGGAAAAAAAATTACACAATTAAAGAAACACCGAAAAAAGGAGAGAATAAAAATTTTTAAAGTCAAGAAGTCATGAAAGAGGAAAGAAAGAGTATAGCAACAAAGAAAAATAAACCTCACACAAGTAGGCAAAGGTAGTAGCTTGAAAAGAAAACCAGACTGGGAAGACAATAAACAGAGAAATTAATTAGAGATATCCTCTAAGTACCTGCTGAATTTAATTAAGATAACGTGGTTTACACATAGATATTCTGTACTTACAGATAAATAATTCATTCCAAGAAGAATAAATAACATTTTAACATAACCAGGCCTTGCTTAGGTAAACACTTTGGTTGTCGGACCATAGCTAACTGATATGGGCCATAAAACTTTAGTGGGAAGAAGAAGATTCTATTAACTGCTATCACTACAATTGTCAAGAATAATAAGTTAAGTGCTTGGACTAACTAGGACTCATAGAAAAACTCTAAATCAGAATTAACACACAATCAGATTTACTTTCTGAGTTGATCTGATTTGCATCTGTATCTCACGCCCAGTGCTACACAGGAATTTATCAGATATGTTGAGGAACAACGGAAATAGATTTGGAAGTTAAACAGGTGGACACTGGCTAACTATAGAATCAGGGTTTCAATTCATCCACCTCCCTGAACCACAGTTGTCTCATTACTAAAAAGTTGCCTAATGAATACAATAGCACAGCTACTTTGAAAGTTATTGTGATGAATATATAACACAGGTTAGTTACATAAAATAGGGTCTCTAGCGGATAGTAGACTACTCTAGAACTTTTAATTTCTTTTTTCTGCATTCCTGTAGGTTATACATTGATTTTAAAAATGCACAAAATCCTACCTGAATAAAGCCTCTTGTTCAGCTAACTCACGTACTATTAAGGAAAAAAGTAAAATACATTTTAAAACAATAATATATAAATATAGGACATTAAAAGTACCTGCGTAATGCTTTGTTAGAAAGTATTCCTTTGGGATCACACACCATATACCAGAGGAAATATTAATCATATTATTGGTAGGTCATTAATACATTAAGAACACTTACTTTCTCTTTTTAAATATATCAAATGCAAGATAGAAAGAATAGGATCTGATATTTACGATGAACATAATCCCAAACAAACCCCATTAGGCTGACATAAAATGGTATGGATAGTAGAAGTAGAATCATAAACTAACAGTATCAAACTTATATATAGCATGAATTCTCTGGACTCCTTTCACTAAGAAGGTTTAGAAGAGAGTGTACTTATTTTTCCATAGCACAATTTAACTTCTCCAGTTCTTTAGTGAAGACTCACTAGTTTAGGATGAAACACTCTATCACAAAAAAGCTTGGTCTTTGCCAGGCACTACACTATGCAGCCTAGCAAAACATAGGAAATGGATATTTTATGGCAAATTTTGTAATTGCAAAATAAGTAGGAAAGACTTTGTGATTCCAGTTGTATAAAGTAGAATCCCTTGAGACTGTCTCCTTCCAATGCTAGCTTGTATCTGTTCCCACCTCATAGAGCAGGGGGGTCCAGACAGGGAGGGTCTGCAGTAGTGCATCAGGTCATTTTTCTCAACCCGGCCCAGCAAGTGGCAAAAGCCTGTAGAAGTCAAGCTTGTTCTGCTTGTATGGCTTATGTCATCAGAGCCTGTGCTGATGAACAACAACAAGCCACAAAGGAGAAAGAACCACTTGGAAAGCTACAGCCAATTTCCTTGACATTTTAATGTTTTAAACACGCAAAAAGATACCCACTGTATGATTCCAACCATACAACACTCAGGAAAGGCAAAACTACGGAGACAGTAAGAAGATCGGTGGTTTCCAGGGCCAAGAGAGACAGGAGAGGATAAATAAGCAGAGCACAGAGGATTTTTAGGGCGATGAAATGATTCTCTATGATAATCTTAATGGTGGATTCGTGCCATCATACATTAGTCAAAATCCCTAGAATGTACACCAAGAGTGAATCTTACTGTAAACTACGGACTTTGGTTGATAATGATGGGTCAAAGCAGGATCATCCATAGTACCTCTATTGCAGGATGACAAAAATGAGCAAGGCTGTGTGTAGGGGATGTGGGGCTTATGGGAAGTCTCCACACTTTCCCCTCCTTTATGCTGTGCACCTAAACCCGCTCTAAAACTGTCTTATTAAATTTTCACAGCATCTGAGGAACATGCTATTGACATTTGTCAACATATTTATGCTATCTTCAAGACACAATCAACTTGTAAATTAATATAAAGATCCAAGTATCAGAATATGGGGATTATCCTCAGAATTGATTTAGCCATTTGAAAAGACATAAATAAAGCCAATAATTTTAACCATATAGTAGGGAAAGAAAATAACGGATAAATATGATTGAATATCTTGCTTTAAAATTACAACCAGGGATTAAGTGCAACATAAACCAAAACTGATTCATCCATGTAATTGAAAGACACGTTTTATTATAATTTAAAATCAGAAATCATTATGATAATTTTATCTAAAAATTAATTTAAAACATTAATTGGTTAAAAAAAGCATATAATTGCCTAATATTGCCCTAGTAATTTATGTACAAATACCTGTTAAATACTCGAAAAGAGTCAGAAAAATAACCAGAAATGCAAGCAATTATGGATGATGCAACAGAAACCAGTACCATGTTATCTACCCTAATAAAAGAGAAACATGGTAATTAGCATACGACCGCTACCCTTCCCATTGGCCGATCAGCATATCCTTATGCAAATTAACTGTCAGCCAAGATGGCGGCCCACAGCCATGCACTGAAGCAAACAGGGAGACTTGCTTGCTCCAGTGACTGCGGACTCCAACGTTTCCCGCCTCACTTGCCGGCCTCTCAGCTGCAACTCTAAGCAACTATGTACTATGTTGCAAATATAAAAGCTAAACAAAACCCCAGAAAAGACTTTCAGTCAGCCAGGTTCAGCCAGCCTGACCGTAACATTGTATCAATGTTTTCAGCAGCGAGGCCTCAGAGCTAAAGCTGGCCCAGAATAAAAAAGAAAAAAGGAGTGGTTGGGAGCTTCACGCCAGCCGGAAAACAGCCCTCAGCCCCTCAGCCAGCCTGGCCAGTCACCCCCGTGGGGACACCCACCCTGATCCAGGACACCCTTCAGGGCAAACCAGCCAGCCCCCACCCGTGTACCAGGCCTCTATCCTATATAGTAAAAGGGTAATATGCCTCCCAGCACCGGGATCAGCGGAGCCACGAGGCCTCCCGGCACCGGGATCAGCATGACAGGGGGCAGCGACCAAACCCCCGATCGCCCTGTGGCTCTGTGTGTGACAGGGGGCGGGGTCACAACCTCCCTATCCGCCCTGCTCTGTTTGTGACAGGGTGCGGCGCCCCAACCCCCTGATCAGCCCTGTTCTGTGCCTGATAGGGGGGAGCTCCCCGATCGCCCTGTGGCTCTGTGTGTGACAGGGTGCTGCGCACCAACCCCCTGATCGGCCCTGCTCTGTGGGTGATAGAGGGCAGCGCCCCAAACCCCCTCCACGGGCCCTGCTCTGTGTGTGACGGGGAAGAGCCATAACCTCCCCATTGGCCCTGCCCTGAGTGTGACAGGGTGCAGCAACCCAACCTTTTGATCTGCCCTGCTCTGTGTGTGACAGAGGGCGGTGCCCCAACTCTCCCATCGGCCCTACTCTGTGAGTGACAGGGGGGAGCTCCTCAACCCCCTGATCGGCCCTGCTCTGTGCATGACAGGGGGGCGCCCCAACTCCCCAATCGCCCTGCTCTGAGCCTGACCAGGGGCTGCACTTAGGGATTGG
>NW_005875030.1:6003-13873 GCF_000147115.1 Myotis lucifugus
CTGCTCTGTGCATGACAGGGGGCGGCGCCCAACTCCCTAATCGGCCCTGCTCTGAGCCTGACCAGGGGCTGCACTTAGGGATTGGGCCTGCCCTCTGCCACCCGGGAGCAGGCCTAAGCCAGCAGGTCGTTATCTCCCGAGGGGTCCCAGACTGCGAGAGGGCACAGGCCGGACTGGGGGACCCCCCCCTCAGTGCACAAATTTTTGTGCACCGGGCTTCTTGTATTATTATATTACCGGCTCTAAAAAAAAATGTACGTAAATGTCAAAAATTCAGTGAGGGCCATACATTGTGCTGAAACATGTCATGTAGCATGCCTAGGACTGTTATCCTTTGAAAGTCCTGCTGAAATGGCTGCCCTTTATTTGGTGTCTGAAAACTTGAATCTGGGGAGGGGGTTCCCATCTTTCCCTATCTGATAAGAGTGGCCCCCAGAGCCCAAAGAGTGGCACAAGCAATGAGATTCATGCTGAACACTTGCTTTCCTTCTGGGAATCTAGAATTTTGGTACATGGTATAGGGAAGATGGTTATGTGAGTAGCGTGCCATGAAAACCTTGCCACTGAGTCTAAGAAGACTTGTAGATGACATATTTCATGTGTGTGGTCAAAATTTGACGCTGGAATAATTCAGCACATCCTGGTAACTCTACAGAGAGAGGACCCTTGGAAGCTTGCGCCTGGTCTCCCTCACACTTTGTCACACAAACCTTTCACTTGGCTGATTTTGCTTTTGTCCTTTCATTGCAATAAATCTCAGGTAGGAGCATAACTATATGCTGAGTCCCATGAATCATTCTAGTGCAAAGCAAACTTAGGTGAGGGTTTAGGAACTTCTATCTCAATTTCATTATGTGAATTTTTTATAATTTTGGTTGATACATGATTACAGTCAGAACTTGATTTCATAGAATACCTTTCTTTGATTTTCGTTTGCTCCAAGCTTGTTTTAGAGATTTCTGTAGACCAGTAACTATTGAAATAAAGACAGGAAAGGGATAAATAAAACATTAATGTCAGAAAACAATGTTAAACAAGCCGCAATCCTATTTACTCAGAATAGAAGATACAGAATCCAAATGATTGACAACATATTCCATAATATAGATGTTCCTGTAAAAATATTGCCCCCATACTGACAATTTTCTCCAACTAAGCAGGCTTTAATCCTTTTTGCAATAGTAGTTATGAGTCAATGAAATAACTGGGATAGTTACAGAAAAACAATAATTATGACATGTCGTGTAATAGTGTTTTAGTGCTTGCAGAGTTCTTTCTATTTCCTCCTAATCCGTTTCTTAATTTCTTATAAACCTGCAAGCATGGCTTGCCCATTAAAGGCAGTTGTTGGGAGGACAAGTCAAAAAGTCAAAGAAATATTATGCAATGTAGTGATATCCATGGATATTCCACCAAACTCAACATGTATGGAAACATACTGGTTTTTCCAGTTGAACTGTGGCTCTTTCCTGCTCATCTCACAAATTCCTATTTTTCACGTCCAATCTAAATGCCAGTGCACTGCCCGGTAACCTACAAATCACCTTGTATTTCTCTCTCCCGACCAACATTTTACATTAATTCATTACAGAATTATATGAACTCGACCTCTTCTCTGTCTCTGCTTTATTTTGATACTGTCAACTGCTCTAATCAAACAAAGGCTCTTAACAGAGATGGCTCTCACAGGGGAAAATTCCAAACAACTATATTGTTTCCTCTTGAATTAATAAGATTTTTTGAGCAGAAAAAATGAGAAAGGCATACACCTAGAAAGCAACAACATTTTTAAACACAATAAATTAAGCTTTCTGACTTATGGATAGGTGATACTTCATAATAGACTAATGCTAGCCCAAGGAGGCAAAATCTCCCTTTGTTTCCTAGGATCTTTATGTGCTTTCCTATCATCTGTCATTTACATGGTGGTCGTGGGAGGGTGGGAGGCGGTGGGCCTCAGCAAATGAAGGACCACAGGCCAAATACAAGCTACCATTAGGTTTAGTAAAGAAATGTCTCACTGGAACACAGTCCTGCCTGTTCAATTAAAGATTGTCTAGGATGGCTCTCACAGTACAATGGCACACTTGAGTAGATATGACAGACCACGTGGCCTAAAATCAAGCCCTTTACAGGCAAATCTTGCTGATACCTACTTCATATCACAACCAGAGGGCCTTAATCAAATCCAATCTTGTTACACTTCTGCTCAAAACTCCAATGAATCCCTGCAGTGAATATGCTGGCTCCCTAACTCAGTCTCCACACTTGCTGGAGAACCACAACTCTATTTGGACAGTCACTGTCATGATACATAACGAAGGTGGTATCTCCCTAGCTCCAAAAAGAGAAAAAATTATACTGAGCTCATCACAGTAACTGGTTTAGGAACAATCGTGTGATGTAACCCAATATTATAATATGTTAGAAAGGGGAGGTCAATTGCAAGGCAATCCGTTTTCTTCCGATTTAAAAGAAACATATAGGCCAAGCCATTGTGATTCAGTGGATTGAGAGTCGTCCCATGCACCAGGAGATGGCTGGCAGGATTCCCATTTAGGGAACATGCCCAGGTTTTAGGCTGGATGCCCAGTATGGGTGGTCTGGAGGCAGCCGAGCAATATGATTGTTGCCTTGCCATTTCCATCTCTCTCTCTCCCTTTCCCCTCTTCTCTCACTAAATATCAATAAAAACAAATTTTTTAAAAAATTAAAGGAAGCACATATCTCTACATCACTAATCAGGAAATGCAAATGAAGTGCCAGCTCACTCCTCTCAGAATGGCTGTCATCAAAATATATATAAATAACGAGTGTTGGCGAGGATATGAAGAAAAAGGAAACCTTTCTGTACTATTCATATGATTGTAAAGTGGTACAGTCATTGTAGAATGCAGCATGGAAATTCCTCAAAACAGTTGGAAATGGAACTGGGTAGTCCACTGGCATCTTTGTCACTGTTAAACACTTTTGTACTTTTATTATAATTTATTTAGTCCCGAGTTGGGGTATTTGTATATTTATTATGATTATCTTTGATCAATGGCAATATTGCTTCCTGTTCTAAAAAATTGCACTGTCCTGACTATTACACAACAAACAGGAGGAAACATCTTGTGCTAATGCATCAACATATCTCTTTCTGTTCTGACTTCTGAGGAATGAAGTTGATTATAGTGAGGCCTTTTTGGCATAATATGTAAAGTATCCTATGATTCTCAACAGGTATTGCCTTTATGACTTCTGTGCTATTGGTAGGTATCGTAAAAAACAACCTCAGCATTCACAGACTGTGGGGCTCATTGCTTGAGGCTTGACCTATGAAGCAGGAGGTCAAGGTTCCATTATTGATCAAGGCACATGCCCCCTTTGTGGACTAGATCTCCAGAGTGGGGCATGCAGGAGGCAGATAATCAATGATTATCTCTCATCTTTGACGTTTCTCTGTCTTTCTCCTTCTCCCTTCCTCTCTGAAATAAGTTAAAATATGTTTAAAAAAAGATTTTTATAATAACCAAGTTCTCATTTACAAAATGTAATCCATGGCCTGTAAACACTAAACAAAATGTCCATTTTGTATAACAAGTCCTATAGTTTACATGTAAAAATAGAGAAAACATACAACAGCCTAACTTAAAATCTTTTTTTTACATAAATATATCATATAGAATTTTAGGGATCAATAATAAATAAATGAACTTCCTTTCAACCAATATTGATCCATATTTTAAAATTATCTACAGTTAATTTTTTAAATAATACTGAATACTTATCTATTAAAAAAGAGATTAAGAAAACATTCACGTACAACTTACACATTGTTTGTTTTTTCTTGCTCCTTTATTATCAAAATTTCCTTACTCTTAATTCATCTATGGTAGGAGCACCAAGAGTAATTCACTATCAGAAGTCTTACCAAGATTGTTACTTCCAAAAGATTTCAAAAGTCTTCTTTTTTCTTTTTTTTCAGAAGTTTCTTGTTGGTTGCTGTGAATAAAAAATGGTGATAAATGATATTACCATCTTAATACACATACAAAAAATATTTTCCAACTATTATAAATTCTCAGCATATGTCAGATAATATCAGAGTTAATATTAAAACATTAGTTGTACTACACACTTCAAATTTGTAAGTTCCACAAACTTCTGATGAAGCATGTAATCTTTGAAGAAAAGTAGCATAAAAGAGTCATGATTTGCAGGTTATCTAGCTCCGTGAATTAATTAGAATTAGCTTGACTTGATGGCAAGTCTTCTGAACTCAGACTTCCTAGTTGTATAAACAGGGCTATTTGTTCTCAAACAGGTCTCTTTTTCTGTGGCTTGAGGTCCTCCTCTACAAAATAAGAATCTAACGGTATTACTTTAGAAGGTTGCTAGGAGATTGGAATGAAAGAACACATCAAAAAGAGATGCTCAGAGAAACAGTACGGCAAAGGAAAAATCTTTTATTGAACTTTATTTGTTGAAACTGTGCTGGAATCCCAAAGAAAGCCTCATGTGGGTTTTTGATAGTTTCTAACATTGAAATGTCACAGTTTTCTGAAAATGCTATTAATTTTGGTCATTACCTGTCCTTTCTTTGTGGTTTGTAATTCAGGGGATGTCAGTTACTTTATAACTAGCATCTAAATATATATACAAATATATTATCTCATGAAGTCAGATAGCACAATGTTACCTTAGTTTTGTTTGGAATAATGTGAATTAGAGAAAACTAATAGAAGTTAGGACCTGGCCTGGACTACTACTGTCCCTTCTCTACCTCCTCAAACTGTGAACCAGCAGATCTTCATGAGAATGATGCTTATTCTCCCTGTCCACTCCCACTTGGCTTGGAAGATAGAATTCAACTTGTCACACATGGACACTGATGGGTCATGCACCCATAGTAATTGTTAGGACCGATAATTTACTTTTCAATCAGAGCTTTCTGTTGATTGGCTTTCATGTGAGACAAAATTTAAAATATTTTGAGACCTGAGGAAATTCAACTCACTTGGGAATGTCTCATAGTTATGGCAAAGAGATCACTTGAGGGGCCAATCTCAATTTTGGAATCTCAGGCAAGCTGGTGCCTACTACACTGGGAAAAGCAATATGGGACCTTCCACTATCTAAACAAAAATGCTCTATAGGGTTTAAGGCGAACCGGGGGAACAGAAATGGAAACAAATGAGGAAGGAATGTCTGGTCTTTTCCTGCAGCATTATTTGAACCTCTCTGACAGCGTAGAATGGTTCCAACTAATACTTGTTTCTTCTATCCTAAGGCCTTCCTTGTTTCACTGTCCCCAGCTTTAACAAATGTACTCTCCGAATAAAAAACACAAAGAATGAACAATTGTACCCTTCCGTCTGATGATCTTTTGAACCTCTAGTTAGTAAAATTTCCACCATTTTCTCCTTGTTTTCAGATTTGGCAAGTGAAAGTGGTGTGAAGTCATCCTGTAGAGCAGAAGAAACTATTTATAATTCATAGAATTACATGAATCCAAACTGAATATTCAAATTTAAATAGATCCTCTGAACTTAAACATATACAATAGAAAGTAAATAAACAGCATCCCCTTTTGCCCTGGCTCATGTTCTCACTGGTTAGACCATTGGACTGCACATTGAATTGTCTAGGTTTAATTCCCATTCAAGAGCACGTACCCAGATAACAGGTTTGATCCCCAACCCTGGCCTGAGCCTATGGGGAGGCACCCACACATAGGTTTTCCTCTCTCTCTCTTTCTCTCTCACATTCTCTCCTTCTCTCCCTTCAATTCTCTCAAAAAACAATTGAAAAAAATGTGTTGATGTCGATGAAAAAAAAAATAGTAGCAGCCCTTTTCTTCTCACCTCTGAACAGTCACTGACTGCTTCTTCCCTTTAAAATGTCCTCCACTCCCTCTTCAACAGATTAACTGGGACATCATTCCCCAAAACCCACCTCAAAGATTTACAGTGTGGGTTCCAAGATTCTATGTTCCTGTCTTACTATCTGCCCTGGTACACTGTCGTCATTATGTTGCCTGTGGACTGGGACCTCTTCTTGTCACTTGCGCTCACCCAGCTCTCCTTGCTGGGTATTAGGTCTCCTCTCCCCACCCATTGCCAGCAGCAGCCATTTCCTTGGCCCCTGTCAGCATGGCAACCAGTCCCCACCATCACTTCACTCCTCCCTGCCTTCAGTCCTTTGTGGGATCTGAGCCTATCACCCACTCCAGATACTAACAGTCAGTTATTCCTTCAGGGGTGGAAGCGTAGCTGGGAGGCAGAGCTTTGCCCCTTCCATGGACCCCACATTTCTCCAGCCCTCCCTGCCTGGGCATTGGAGTTGTTTTCATAGTGACAGGGGCTGATTTATTTTATTCAGTGTATGTAAGTGAGAAAGAAAATGCTTGTTCCCAGCTGGGGTGGCTCAGCAGTTGAGTGTTGACTCTTGAATCAGGAGGCACATGTGGGGCTTGTATGCTGGATCGTCCAACGGGGATGTGCAGGAGGCAGCCAATGGATGACTCTCTGTCATCATTGATATTTCTATCTAATGCTCCCTTCCTTTATCTTTAATATCAATAAAACATACAGTTTTTTAAAAAAGGCTTGAAACTGAAGTAAAAACATGTATTTCAAACATTTTGTATATAAAGTTACTTGATCTATACCTTGTTTTTCGCTTCCATATTGGCCATACAGGAAAGTAGCTTTTCCACTATTGCTGTGTTTTGACCAAGGACAGCATAGTGAAGAGGAGTGTTTCCCTGGATGTCCATTTTGTTTGGATCGGCACCGTGGTCTAGTAGAATTGCGGCACATTCTTCTTGCTCATTTTGGATGGCCTGTCAGTATTATGGCAAAAAATAGATGATAAATTCTAGTAATGCAAAGTAAACATTCCACAAGTTATTCTAAGTAATTAAATTAAAACCAATCTCAAGTTCACATAGTTGGCTAATACATACGTAAATTAGAGCTGTTTTGTTGTCAATATCACAGAGATCCAATGGGCAATGTCTGCGAGCTAGCAGTCTCACCACACTTGGATGGCCCTTGCAACAGGCCACGTGCAGAGCTGTCCTATGAAAGTGAGAGGACTTATTAGGGACTTAGAGTGCACTACATGAAAGCATACAGTTGTCTATGTAATTGTAAACATTTCCCACTATACCTTCAAATTAAATCTGTAGTTTTCTTCTGGAGACAGTACAATATTTATTAGGTCTTGTTACTTACCCTATTTGAATGGAGGGAGGATGACCTGAGGATGCAGCTCAACTTGGTTCTGTTCCTATATTAACTGTCACTTATTAGATATCACTCGGCCTTTCTGTTCCTCAATTTTCTCATCAACAAAATAGGGATAAAAATAATAGGTATCTCACAGGACACCATTGTTGGCTTTCATGAGAATCTATGCAAAGTATTTACTACAGTTCTTAGCACAGGGAAAAATAACTCAATAATTGTTAGAAAATATCAGTATCATTATTATTATTACTAGAGGCCTGGTGCACAAAAATTTGTGCACTCGGCGGGGGGGGGGGGGTGGTCCCTCAGCTCAGCCTGTGCCCTCTCGCAGTCTGGGACCCCTTGGGAGATAAGGACCTGCTGGCTTAGGCCTGCTCCCGGGTGGCAGAGAGCAGGCCCAATCCCTAGGTGCAGCCCGTGGTAAAGCTCAGAGCAGGGCCGATTGGGGAGTTGGGGCGCCGCCCCATCATGCACAGAGCAGGGTGGATTGGGAGGTTGCGATGCCACCCTCAGTCACTCTAAGGGTAGGGCCAATTGGGGGGTTGGGGCACCGCCCCCTGTCACACTCAAGGCAGGGTCGATGGGGAGGTTGCGGCAGCCGACCCCCTATCACGCACAGAGCAGGGCCGATC
>NW_005875031.1:0-13473 GCF_000147115.1 Myotis lucifugus
CAATCGACATTTGTCACCCAAAGATTGTGTGCAGTGCACTGTGCTCATTACTTAGAGGGGACATCTAAAAACAAAGAAAACATGGTCCCATTGCTCAGGGAGCTTATACTTCATGGGAAGAAAGGCACACACACACACACACACACACACACACATAAGTCAACCATGAGTGACTACAGGGAAATACAGGCAGGGGATTATGAGAGTGCTGAATGAAGATGACCCAAGGAAGGCTTCCCAGAGAGGTGGCTATTGAGTGGGGCATTGCAGGATGCACAGGATGTTGATACATAGGGCCAAGGGGGAGAGCAATTCTGATGGAAGAGCTTAGACAATGCAACAGAGGTTGGCAAATGCAGGATTTGTCTGGAGAACAGAAACAATTTAGACTGGAACTAGAGTGAAAGCTTGGAAGTGATCAGTGGTAGAGGGTTGTCCTTGATGGGAGAAGAGACTACGAGGGTGCACTGAGACTAAGACGTGCAGGGTCATTAATGCCGCGAATTTATTTGAAAGCAATGGAAACCATGTTGACAAGGTTCAAATCCCAGCTCTGCCACTTACCAGCTGCATGAGCTTGAACAAGTTACTTAAACCCTCTGCACCTCAATTTCTTCATCTGAAAAAGGAGATGGTAAGCCTGGCTGGAATGGCTCAGTGGTTGAGCATCGACCTATGAGCCAGGAGATCATGATTCGATTCCTAGTCAGGGCACATGACCAGATTGCAGGCTTGATCCCCAGTTGGGGAATGCAGGAGACAGCCAATCAATGATTCTCCCTCATCATTGAAGTTTCTCTCTCTCTCCCCCTCTCCCCTCCTCTCTACAATGGGTAAAAATATATTTTTAAAAAGGAGACGGTAATAGAACTAACTTCACAGGTTATGTATGAGATTAAAAGACTTTCTTAAGAACGAAGAACAGTGCCTGGAACAGTGGCCCACCATCACCATTGTCATCACCATTTGTTCAGGGAGATAACAAAGGCAGCTCTGTGAATGGAAAATAAGGGCAGACCTGTGGAATGTTGCAAAGGTAGAATAAAAAGGACTAATGACCAGTCATATGTGAAACTATGAAGTGAGAGGAGTCCAGATACATGGCTAAGTTTACAGTCCCAGGAGAATGAAAAGGATGGAGATTGTACTGGTTGGGATAATAAATAGAGTTAGCTGAAGAAACAAGTGAATCTCCCAAATCCCAGGTTTAACGAAGTAATTATTTCTCCCCTGGAAGACACACCCTGTGGAGGTTTTGCTCCACTCACACTCCCAGGGGCCAGATGGAAATCCCACCATCTTGGAGCTATACCTCTGGAACAGTAGCTTCCTCTTGTGATGGGGGATAAGATTGTTGTTGCCCAAGACCAGAACTAGTTCGTGGCTCCACCCAACTAAAGGGGGGCAGGGCTTCTAAGGAAATTTCGTGGCTATTCAGTGAGCAGTAAATGCCTCTGTTGCAGAATGAATGAGTTTAGGTAGGGAAAGAAAGAAATTTGGTTTGGGATGTTGTATTAGTTTGCTAGGGCTACCATAAGAAAATACCATAGATAGGATAGCTTAAACAACAGAAATGTATTTTCTCATAGTTATGGAGGTTAGAAGTCCAAGATCAAGGTATTGGCAGGTTTGGTTTCTCCTGAGGCCTTTCTGCTTGACTTACAGATGGCCATCTTGTGCCCATCCCTGGTGTCTCATCCTGTGTCCAAATTCCCTCTTCTTATAAGGACATGTCAGATTGGATTAGGGCCCACCCCAATAGCCTTATTTTAACTTAATCACCTCTTTCAAAGCTCTATATCCATATACAGTCATACTCTTAGGCATTGGGAATTAGGGCTTCAAAACATGAATGGGAGAAAGAGGGACACAATTCAGTACATGGTGGATGTGTTGAGGTTGACCTAACTGAAAGAGTCATCTAAGGTTTGTTTTAAGAAGAGATCATTTTTGTTAGATGTTGGCAAGTTTTACCCAAAGTCAAATGAGTCCATTCGACCTAAGGAGCAGTGATCATGAATATTATTTCTGTTCAGTTTTTGACAGAACCAACCAGTTAAATAGCCTAAACATGAAACAGAAAGAGGATTTCCTCTTGCCTGAAGAAAAAAGGACCTCGGGAATATGCAAATGTTAACAAAGAATGGAACTCATTCACAGCTGTGAAGTAAGTAATGGGTTTGACCTGGCATTTATTAAAGAAATTGAAGGCACAGTGATGATCCTAATTAAAATAAAATTAATCTCAGGCTCATGCAGTAAACACTGACGCAAGGCAACATGTCCATGATTATTGCCTTACAGCTCTCATTAACCCGGGATTAGATCTCTGTCATTTGCCCTGTCTCAGCTTGCATGCTGCCAACGTTTG
Source organism: Myotis lucifugus (assembly GCF_000147115.1). NCBI lineage: Eukaryota > Metazoa > Chordata > Mammalia > Chiroptera > Vespertilionidae > Myotis > Myotis lucifugus. The sequence goes on from NW_005875031.1 coordinate 2,372, forward strand.
GAAGAACAGTTTAAAATTCAATCAAGCAAAGAAACAAAAGAAACCAGACATGATTGAATGTTTCTCTCTCTTCATCCACATGTTTCAGCATCACAGAAAAATGGCCAGAAACTAGAATTACTAGAAAAGGTACCTTATGAACTTTCAGTGAAACTCTAATTAGATAAAATATTTTCTCACTGTTCTACTTTATAAAAACCAGACAAATAAAAACATTGACCATGTAGTGAAATACAATGTAAGCCGAAGGTGCTTCCTTCTTAGATTTTCCCACGGTGGCTCTCAGGATGCGGTAAAATCCCCTCTGACAGCCTCCATCTCTGCCCCTTTCAATAGATGTTTATTACATACCCACTATGTGCTAGGGTACATATCACAGAGAAAGACAGGCAACATGCTGCCTTCATGGATCTTACCATCTAATGAGGCCACAAGATGCTGCTTGTCAGGGCCAGGACCTCTAAGAAGACACAAGACCCAGGGTCCATTGTCCCTAGGGCTGATTACCCCTATGGCTGACTGCAGACTCCAGCTTCTCGCTCTCTGTCCTCAGACCCTGCCCTCCATCTGTTGGCCACACTAGTCAGCTCTCCGAGGCCACTGAGCCCGCCCTCCCAGGGCCTGGCTCAGCCCACAGGCAGTGTCCTGGCATGAACCCTGTTTGCCTCACTTGTTGTGCAGCCTCTGTCCCCTTGGTGAGCCCTTTACCTGGTCTCCTCTCTTGAAGGTGTCCTCTGGGGATGAGACAGTCCTAGAGCCCTACTTTTGACCATTGCAGAGATCTGGTGTCTGAATCCAGGAAATTATTTAATTCCACATGGTCTGTATAATAGAAATACATTTTACATAGTGTTAAGGAGACTTTTCATCAGTCTAATTTATGAACACATTTTAAAATTATTTCTCCAATCTTGCTGCAAAGGAAAAGGCCTCTGGTAGGCCATTCAAAGGTCTATTTGTGGTGAGGACATTTTATTTGAAAAAAAAGAAAAAGAAGATGGTTTACTGTTAGACTAACAATTTAAAAAAATAAATGTTTGGCTAAAGATCACTAAATTCATGACTGATACTCATTAACAGTCAAAAGGGTAGGTAGGTAAGTCTTATACCTTTAAAGTTCATCAGAAAATCACTTTGGTGTTTACCTGAAATGCTGATTTCTTCCCAGAAGGAGGTTGTGAATTTCATCACACTCAGAATTCTGTCCAAGATGGAGTTTGGGACAATTTTCCCTTCAGAGTTGCAACTCAGAAAACACTTGCATGTATCACTGAAACGCAAGTCCTAATATACAATTCTTCCCTCCCCAGGCCTAAAGAGTTTCTGTTTTTCTCTTATTTTCTACTTCTTTAAAAAAATTGTTTTTCACTTTACAACCAACCTCAGCATGAAAACCACCGCTGTGGCCACTTATGCTTCTGAGCCAAAAGGAGGAGTAATGCCAGGCACTCTGCTCTACCAGGTTGTCATTTACTTACAAGAAAGGTGCGTTCAAAAGTCTCACTGCCCTTGAGGTGTGGAGGCCTTCGTTTAAATGTTTGATGCTTCATATTACTCATCATAATCCAAATGTTTTCTAGGAAACACTTCTAAATTTTATAATGGAGCCAATATTACAAGATAAGAAAGTTCCTAGCAGCTTTACTTATAACGGTAGAAGTCAGAAACAGCCCAAATGTCCATCAACAGTAGAATGGCTGGTGTAGACAGAGGAAGTGTGTGTGATCATATAAAGAAACACTACTCATCATTTCCAAAAATAACAAGCTACTGGTACAAGCAACTGGAATGACTTTCACAATCATTATGAGAACAAAAGAAGCCAGAACATACTGTATGATTCTATTTATATGATGTTAACGAATAGGCAAAAACGAATCAATGGTGACACAAGTGGTGACCTCTGGATGTTAGAGGTGTTGGCTAGGAAGGGACATGATGAAGATTTCTGGAAGACTTCTAGAAACATTGACTTTAATCTGGGTGGCAGTTACATGGAGGTCAACGTGTCAAAATTTGTACTCTTGTATGTTATATCTCAAAGATAAAAAAGAATATGCTCTATACAGTAGACATCCACTTTAAACTCAACTTTTTAGAACAAATTTATGACCAATTCCTAACTTTCTTTAACAGAGTCTTACATTTCATAATGCCGTGTGCTTCTGAGACACGCTTTTTTTGCATGTGGTACCCTCACATAAGTATTTATTGATAGTTACTAGTTTTCATTTCATTCTCACAATAACTCTGGGTGGTGCAAAGGATCAGACATTCTTACTTCATTTTTATAAACAAACAAATTGAGGATCAAACGGTTAAGAGACTTGTTCAAAGTTTTACAACCGATTGATGACCAAGCCAGAGTTAGAACTCAGGTCACCTGACTCCAAATCAAATAAATAATCCTTCTACAACAGTCAGCCATCACCCAGCATCCAAGAATGAAAGGAAGGCCCTCAGAAGAACTGCACTGTCATTGCCCTTCAATCCCCCTGCACTTAGAGGACTGAACGGTGGGTGGCAACTATCTGGTAACTACAAATAAAGCTGCCACATTTGACACACATATGCAAGCAATGTGCTTCCCTTAGTCACAGTGGGTGTACTCCTCTCAACAGACTTGTGGGTAGGTATATTTATCCCCATTTTACAAGGTCTCATCACCGAAGCTGGCCTGACACTCACAGCCAGGCCCTGGTGTTCCCCTGTGGAACATAAACACTTTCAAGAACATCGACACCACACAGAGACATTCTCTGACCAGGATGGATCAAGACAAAAACAAGACCATCCGTCTGAACACAAAGGTTAGAACATTGCTGAAACAAATGACCAACGTCTCCCTGCCCTGGCAAATAGGAGTGGCCGCTGCTTCTCTCCCAGTCACAGCTCTAGCCTCCTCTGTCCTTTTTTTCCTTCTAGATAAGAATGATTAGGATCCTCAGCCATGGGATTTTCCCTACTTCCTGACAGCATCCAATGCAGATCACAAGCAACCCTTCCTCAAACCCTCCCCCAAAACACCTAATGCAGCCCAAACCCTGTAATTCCTGTCTCACACCCTCTTACTGACACGCCCCAAAACCCCCTCGCTGTGTTTCCTCCCCACTACAATGAGTAACAAACCCAATCTGCTCAACCACAGCTGATCTTCTTGGTGGTCTCAGGCTGAAGAGTGATGTCATCGGCTTCCTGCCTTCCCGCCTTCCCATTCCGTGTCATTGGGAAGTATCATAAATATAGAAAACAAGATGAGACATATTTCAATATAAACCCGTGGATCCTTCTTTAAGGATTTAGACTTCTATATTATAAACCAATGTCGAAGGGTGTCAGTGAAAAGGCAGGTGCTATGCCCTATGACCACGAAGTTTAATGAGCACCTATTTGAGCAAGCCCTACTTCTAGTTTCTACATTAATTAATGCTTAAGGTAAGAGGAAGGGCCAGGGGGGCTGATGAAGAGTGTTCACATCTGGAGGTCAGACCCCAAGGAGGACCAGGCAAGTGGAAGAAAGGGAAATGGATGTTCCCCACTGTCCCAGACATGAGCACAACAGGGAGACAGATGGAGTTTGAAATACATGTGTTGCCCACCTGGCCTCAAAATGAGTAAGTGATGACGGCATGCTGTACTGCCATTAAGGTACACAAGTGTTCAACTTCCAGCTAATACTTCCTTGGGGCTACAGGATTGTTCACTTTAGCAGGGAAGAACAACACTGAGGAACACATGTAATTTGGCTGTGATTATCTGGGGTTGGACTTTTCTGAAAATTTGCTGGATATAACTTCACTTAGTTCTTCAGAATTCCATAATATGGAAGGTCAGTGTGACTGGGGAACACAAAGCCACCATCCCAAGAACAGTGCCTATTTGTGTATGTTCATAATACATCCTCTACCAGGCAATTCCCTAATGAGTAATATGTAAACTCTCCAAAAAAAAGGGGGTGTTGTTCAGCTTCCCAATGACCAGAGAAGCATGAGCTGGGACTAGCAGGATTCAGAGCAAATCATAGCTGAGAGGTGTTGATGGGGTCAGAAGTCATCATTTACATCACCCGGAGTTGCCTAGCAACTTCCATAACATTTTTCTCACTCAGTTTTTTTCCCAGCAGCACCATCCCTGTAGCCTGAAGCAGGCTATTGGTTCCTGGTTTCGCTGATACTTACCCAGATAACATCATCATTTTCAATGGGCAGGAGGAGATGGGCTTTCGCAGTCACCCTAGAACAGTGATGGTGAACCTATGACACGCGTGTCAGAGGTGACACGCAAACTCATTTTTTTGGTTGATTTTTCTTTGTTAAATGGCATTTAAATATAGAAAGTAAATATAAAAAATATAAGTCTTTGTTTTACTATGGTTGCAAATATCAAAAAATTTCTATATGTGACACGGCACCAGAGTTAAGGTAGGGTTTTTCAAAATGCTGACACGCTGAGCTCAAAAGGTTCGCCATCACTGCCCTAGAACCAGAGCATTGCCCACAGTCTGCACCCCACTTCTTCCAGCCACTTATTGACAAGCCAAAGGCTTCCAATGACTCCCCACCAACCAACAAATGAAGGAATCAAGAACCTCCACATCTTGGCTCTGAATTTCCTCCCAACCCATTTAGGCCTCCTTTAGTCCCAGCTTTCTCCTCATACTGAGCCCTGCACTGTCTCATTCTGTGCCTGGGTCCTTGCTATTCACCCCACCGAGGACATCCTCCCACCAGACTGACATGACCAAATCCCACCTGCCACTCCTCAAGTCCAAGTTTTCAGGCTTCCTTCTCCCCAGCTTTTCCTGTGTGGTCACAGCTGAGATGGATCTGGCCTTCGTTGAGCCCCATGACACTGACTCTGGACCTCCATCTTTTACTTATCACCATCTCCCTCCTTCACATCAGGGCTTTCGTCCAGGGCAAACAGTGCAGTTCCTAGATATGGGAGAGTATTTAATAAACACTAATGGAATAAATGGAAGACTGGAAAGTCATTGCATGTGATAAGATACATGATATTAAAATAATGCATCTGTGTTCTCTCTGTATTGTCTTCTGTTTCCTTGTTTATTATTTTGTTTTGCTTATTTATTTGTTGGTACCTGCCTTCTAAATTGAAAACCTGTGTTTCCAAAAGTCCACCTGTTCCAAGAAATGTTTCCTTTTCTTCCCCCATTTTTTCTTTCCATATAAAATAACTCATTCAATTTTGTTTGTCCATTTATTCTGTCCTTTAGATTCTACATATCAGTGAAATCATCTGGTATTTGTCTTTCTCTGACTGACTTATTTCACTTAGCAGAATACCTTCTAGATCCATCCATGCCGTTACAAATAATATTTCATTCTTTTTAATGGTCAAGTAAATACTCCATGGTGTATATATACCATAGCTTTTTGAAACAGACTCACAGAGACAGAGAACAGATTGATGGTAGCTAGAGGGGAGTGGGCTTAGGGGACTGGGTGAAAGGATTAAGAAGTACAAATTAGTAGTTACAAAATAGTCATGGGGATGTAAAGTACAGCACAGGGAATATACTCAATAATATTGTAATAACTACTGTGGTGCCAGGAGGGCCCTTGGAATATCAGTGGGATCACTTTGCAAAGTATATTGTTGTCTAACTACAATGCTGTACACCTAAAACTAATACAAAATAAAATTAAATGTAAACTGTAATTGAAATATTAAAAATAAAATTATGCTCTTTGCCTGGAACAGACAAAAATACAAAGCGTGCAGAAGCCACAACTCGGGAGGAGGTGTGATTTTACCAGGGCTGTGTTGAGGTGCCGTGAACTTTACTCACAGTTTACAACTGTGTTAAAGACCGTGGTAGGACTCATATCAACTCTGATGGGTTCCACTGCTCAGTGTCAGCATCCTTTCTGAGACCCCAGGTCACTCCCTGTGCTGCTTATCTCTTTGTCCTTCAGGTGGCAAAACAACCTGCATCCTCTCCTGACAGAGAAGCCCCTCAAGGCCATTCTCTCCCCCAATTTCCTAAGTCCATTCAACCAGCACCCTGCTGCCTCCTCATCCTCCTCTTGGCTACCCTGGAAGCAAGTACACAAAGCCTTTCTTTATAAAGTGTTTTCACAATGGGAAGACTGGCACTAGCTAAGCAAACAGAACTTACAGAGACTCCAGAAGTCCTAAGGCCACGGTTCCTGATCTCCAAGACTTGGCCCTTCACGTCTGAGCTTGGGTTTGGGGCTCACTTCTCCCCTCATCCTCCATACTTCCATGAAGGCCAGCGAGTCCTTTCCTCCATTGTAGTCCCAGTTCCTAAGACAAGAAAGCAGAACAAGTGTGACCCCTTCTATTAGGTGGGCAATCCTTTGCCCATTGCTCCCTAGGAAATACAATTAGAAATAAATTCAAGATTGCCGGGTGGAGGTATTTGATTAGCTATGAAAATAATTACCCAACTGTTATGCATAGTTACAGGGCATAGTGACATCTCCTTCTCTAGGGAGCTTTTGAAAACGGTAGACTTTCATCTGCCAGGAACAATCAGATATGTCTGCCTAAAGCCAGGGAAATAAATGAACCAGTTGCTCAAAGTCCTCCCACTCTACAGCAGCCACCTCTTATGTACAGTTTTATCTTATTTGTTTGAATATTCATTCCTTCTAGCCCAAGAAAATGTCTTCATCACTAATTTGTCATAACATGAGTCAAGCAATTGGGAACCAACAGAAACACCTTTAAGAAACCAAGAGTCACACCCAGCTCGTGTGGCTCAGTGGTTGACACCAAGAAGTCACTGGTTTCATTCCAATCAAGACACATGCTCAGGTTTCAGCTAGATCCCCAGTAGGGGGTGTGCAGGAGGCAGCCAATCGATGTCTCTCTCCCATTGATGTTTCTATCTCTCTCTCCCTCTCCCTTCCTCTCTCTCTAAAATCAATAAAAAAATATTTTTTAAAAATTAAACCAAGAGTCACAAAGCTATGGACTCACTTGGTGGAGGGGCCAAGGGGTGGGCTATCAGTCACTGAGGAAATTGTTTTCTACCTGGAGAGCTTCCCTGGGAAATCAGGAAACCAGTTGGAACAGCACAAAGTGAGACAGCCTCCACCTGGTGACTTACCTGTGGATAAAAGGCCAAACTTCTTTCTGGGTTGAAAGAAGAGAGTTCTGTAGCGAGTTAGTCTTTCCCCTGGTGAGCAAACATCTGGACATTGCTTTAGAAAAGTTAGTTGTAGAAACCATAATTTTTAAAGGAGAGAGGGCTTCTATAGCATAATAGTTAAGAGCAAGTGGATTTGGGCTCAGATAGCCTTGGCTTGACCTCTGGCCCTGGCACTATTTAACACCTGGTCCCAGTTATTTAACCTCGGTAAGTCTCATTATCCCAATCCTATTTAATAATAGAGAAACATGGTAATTAACCGTAACTTCGCTACCCTTCCCATTGGCTAATCAGTGAGATATGCAAATTAACTGCCAGCCAAGATGGCTGCCGGAAGCCAGGCAGCTGAAGTGAACATGAGGCTTGCTTGTTCCAGTGACGGAGGAAGCCAAGGTTCCCGGCCTGCCGCAGCCCAACTCTGAGCTTGCACTCTAAGAAACATTGTTGCAAATATAGAAGCTAAACAAAACCCAGAAACCTGCTTTCAGTCAGCCGGGATCTCAGAGCTGGAGTCGCAACAAAGTTTCAAATACAGAAGGTAAACAAAGCCCAGAAACCCTGCTTTCAGCAGCCGAGGTCTCAGAGCTGGAGCCGAGCCTCAGAGCTAAAGCTGGCTCTCAGCTCCAGTGACAGCCATAAAAGGTAAATAAATCCCAGAATAAAAAAAAAAGAAAAAAAGGAGAGGTTGGGAGCTTCAGTCAACCGCCAGCCTGAAAACGGCCCTCAGCCCCTCACCCAGACTGGCCAGACACCCCAGTGGGGACCCCCACCCTGAAGGGGGTGTGACCAGCTGCAAACAGCCATCATCCGCTCACCCAGGTTGGTCAGGCACCCAAGTGGGACCCCCACCCTGATCCAGGACACCCTTTAGGGCAAACCAGCCAGCCCCCACCCGTGCACCAGGCCTCTATCCTATATAGTAAAAGGGTAATATGTCTCCCAGCACTGGGATCAGCAGAGCTGCGAGGCCTCCTAGCATCGGGATCAGCAGAGCCACGAGGCCTCCTGGCCCCTGGAGCAGCGTGACAGGGGGCAGCACCCAAACCCCCTGATCACCCTGCGGCTCTGTTTGTGACAGGGGGCGGGGCCACAACCCCCCCATGGGCCCTGCTCTCTGTGCGTGACAGGGTGGACCGCAAGCTCCCCATTGGTCCTGCCCTGAGTATGACAGGGGGAAGTGCCCCAATCCCCTGATCGGCCCTGCTCTGTGGGTGACAGGGGGTGGCGCCCCAACCCCCTGATCCACCCTGCTCTGTGCATGACAGGGGGTGGCGCTGCAACCTCCCAATCGACCCTGCCTTGAGTGTGACAGGGGGCGGCGCCCCAACCCCCCAATTGGCCCTACCCTGAGCCTGACTGGGGGCTGCGAGGCAGGCACCTAGGGATTGGGCCTGCCCTCTTCCACCGGGGAGCGGGCCTAAGCCAGCAGGTCGTATCTCCCGAGGGATCCCAGACTGTGAGAGGGATACTCCCTCCCCGCCAGTGCACAAATTTTTGTGCACTGGGCCTCTAGGTATACTAATAAGAGGATAATATGCTAATTAGCCCAGATAGACTGGATGTCCTTCCAGACAAAGCCAGGGTGGTGGGGGCCAAAGCAGAGGCGGTTATGAGCCAATCAGGCCAGCAGGGGAGAGCAGTTAGGGGTGATCAGGCAGGCAGGCAGACTGGTTAGGGGTGATCAGGCAGACAGGCTGGTGACCAGTTAGGAGCCAGTAGTCCCAGATTGCAAGACGGATGTCCGACTGCCGGTTTACTAGGTGTACTGGTTAATAATGCGGATTTTATAATATTAAAAAAACATAATTTCAAGAGAACCATCAAAAGTGCTTTATTCAAAGTAATGTCCACTGCTAGCTATACATTTCCCCATCTTTCAGGTAATTTGTGGATACCATCCCAATAGAACTTTTCTTGTTTTGAGGTAAACCACTCAGAGACCCAATTTTCCACTTCTTCCCACATTTTGAAGTGCTGCTCAGAAAGTGTGTGTGCCGTCGATCGGAACAGGTGGTAATCTGAAGGAGCAAGATCTGGTGAATACAGCAGGTGGGTTAATACCTCCCAGGCAAGATCTTTTAATGTGTCTTTAACTGGTTTTGAAGTGTGTGATGGTGCATCATCATGAAGCAAAATTACTTTGCCATGTCTTCTGGAACATTCTGGTCGTTTCACAATTAAAAAGTGGTTCAAATTGATTATTTGTTGTCGGGAGTGATCAGTATTAACGATTTCACCTGGTTTTAGAATCTCATAATACACCACACCTTCCTGATCCCACCAAACGCAGAGCATTGTCTTCTTTCTGAAGCGATTTGGCCTTGCAGTCGATGTTGATGGTTGACCTGGATCATACCATGATTTTGTGCATTTGGGATTCTCAAAATAAATCCACTTTTCATTGCCAGTCACAATTCGATGCAAAAAAGACTTTCGTGCCATTGAAGCAACATTTTACTGATGACTTTTTGGTTTTCCATTTGTCTTTCGTTCATTTAATGTGGCACCCATTTTCCTTTCTTTAAAATATTTCCCATTGCTTGTAAACAATCAGAAATTGTTTGCTGAGCAATGTTTAATCTCTATGCAAGTTGTTTTTGAGTTTGACATGCATCTTCATCCAATAATGCTTGTAATTGTTGGTCTTCAAACTTTTTCTGTTGACCTAGACATTCTTTGTCTTTCACATTGAAATCATCACTTTTAAAGCATTTAAACCAGAGTTCACAAGTATCTTGAAATGGAGCATGTTCACCATAAGCTTCCCGAAGTATTCAGCAGCACTTTTCTTCAAAATAAAGTAATGAATTACAACTTCCCACAAATGCTTTTTTTTTAGCACAAAATTTAACATTTTTAAGTGTAAAAATATCTATGATGTTGACACCTTCAGCAAATTTGACATATGAGGTTTTGAAGCTTGTTGTCAATAAAATAGCATACCTATCAAATTGCATATATATCAACATATGTGTAACTCTATCTATTGAAAAAAATTCGCATTCTTAATTGGTTCACCCTGTGGGATCAGGCCTAAACTGCAGTCAGACATTCCCTGAGGGCTCCCGGATTGGAGAGGGTGCAGGCCAGGCTGAGGGACCCCCGTTCCTGTGCATGAATTTTGTGCACTGGGCCTCTAGTTTATAAATAAGAAGAAAACATATCCACAGCATTTGTTAGGGGGCTTAATAGTTTAATAGGAAGAACCATGTAAAGTACTTAGCCCAGTTTTCTGAACAAAGTGGGGGTGAGCATATGTTGGCAATAGCATTGCTGTGATTGGTATGATTATTCCATTGTCATGTATATAATGCTCAAATAAATGTTGGCCATGAGTATTATTTTGATTGTTATGATTGTTCTTGTGTCATATATAGATAGTGACCCCAGAAAGTTCCATCTTTGGAGGTAGGGGAGGAGGAAAGGAGGATTTGTCCTTGGATTAAATTGGGAGGTCGTAGTGAACTAAGAAACATCAAAGTGGCCACATGTGCTCATATACATGTCACCAGTGTCTTGGGACTAATTATGTTACAACGTGACCAAAGGGAGCCCCAGATAATAGCCCCAAACTTCAGAAGGGCTTTTTAAGCCTTTTCTCTCCAGGTAACAATTCTCAAGCTTTAAAACAATAACACAATCAAAATCAAGCACCACATTGAAAGACTTGCATTAGAGCAGACTTCAAAGTCTCAATAAATGAACCAACTTTACCCTCACACCTCTGAGATGTTAGCAAGCCTCTGCTGAAGGAGCTGTCTTCCTTACCAGGCTAAGCAATAAACCCAGCTGTGTCTTGTAGAACAAACACTAACAAACTAAAAACAAAAACACAACCGTTGGCGCGCATTGACTTTGGGGCAGCTTCCTCCCTGTTTCCCAGACTAAAGAGAGTTCATTTGTGAACCCCTGAAATGCCCTCTCTGGGGCCTTGTAAAAATATTTGCACATTCCATGTCAT
>NW_005875032.1:0-13470 GCF_000147115.1 Myotis lucifugus
AACCAGCCAGCCCCCACCCATGCACCAGGCCTCTATCCTATATAAATAAAAAGGGTAATATGCAAATTGACCCTAACAGCAGAATGACTGGGAATGACTGGTCACTATGACACACACTGACCACCAGGTGGCAGAGGTTTAATGCAGGAGCTTCCCCCTGGTGGTCAGTGTGTCCCCACAGGGAGAGCTCTGCTCAGCCACAAGCCAGGCTGATGGCTGCCAGCACAGCGGTGGTGGTGTGAGCCTCTCCCGCCTCCTCAGCAGCGCTAAGGATGTCCGGCTGCAGTTTAGGCCTGCTCCCCGCTGGCAAGTGGACATTCCCTGAGGGCTCCCAGGCTGCCAGAGGGATGTCTGACTGCCATCTTAGGCCCAATCCCCTGGAGAGCGGGCCTAAGCCAGCAGGTGGTCATTCCCTGAGGAGTTCCAGACTGCGAGAGGGCACAGGCCGGGCTGAGAGACCCCCAAGTGCACAAATTTTTGTGCACCGGGCCTCTAATGTATTCTATAATATCCATGGTCACAAAGAATAGAGAAATGACTATATAATTAAAAAGCCAATAAAGAGGGAAAATAAAAACAACCAATCCAAACAAACGAGTTTATAGCTATTTCACAGCAGGCCAATGCTACTGCAGCAATTAGGGAAAAAGTAATTATTAAAGTCATATGTTTAAAGGTACTGGGAGTCTGTAGAAGCAAAGAGTTAGACAAAATAAAATTCTAAGGAGAATTCTGAAAAGTATCTAAGAGAATAAATTTTCTCAGGGGAGCTAATTACATCCAATTATTTTTCCCATGGAACATGAAGTAATTTCAGTTGTAGACTAAAGATCTAGTTTGTCCAAGCTTCAGGTTTGCTAAGCACAGGGCCTCTAACAGGGGAAAAGCAAACTGGAAAAGCTTTGAGTAATCAGAGTCAAAATAGTCTGTCAAATTAATAACATGAGGGACCTAAAGCAATATACTCACAAGATATTTTCTGCATTTTGAGGCTATAAAAGTATAGCAGGACATAGTCCAAAATCTTCTACTGGGGGACTGAAATTCTCTGTTTCTCAAAACTTAGGAAACTAAAACTTATTTCAAGCATACTGTCAAGTTTCTCCTTCAATATTTGCCAAAATGTGAAAATATGCAGGGTATGAGCCTAGAGATTTGGCTCTCAAGCATAGAACTGGAACTATTATAATGCCTCACACCTGAGAAAAATAAGGCCAGCCAGGCTCTAAGCCAGAGTCTGGAAGAGACATATCTTAGAAATAAAGACAAGGCAGACACAGCCTGTGTAACTAAAACTAAAATGCAGCTTCAACCTAGTTCAGTTTTGAATTGGATTGAGATAACAAGACTCTCACACTGTCTGCTCAACAGAAAAACAGAGAATCCTCTCTGGTAGAAGTTTATAACATCAGGAATATCTATAACTCTTTATATGTCTAACATCCTATATAATAAAGATGTAATATGCAAATAGTCGTTACGCCATGAAGGTGAAGCGTAATGACCAACTGCGTAATGACCAGATCACAGATGAGCAGGAAGGTGGGGCAGCGAGCTACAAATGGACAGCAGAGAGCTACAGGAGGGGGCAGGGCAGCAAGCTATGAGGCAGGGCAGAGGGCGGGGGGGGGGGACAGGGGGAGCTACAGGAGGGCGGGGCAGCGGGTGGAGAGCTACTGGAGGGCGGCAGCGAGCTACTGGCGCACAAATTCGTGTGCAGGGCTACTAGTATATAAATGTTCAACATGTAATAAAAAATTACTTCAACTATGAAGAAGCAAGAAAATGTTACCAATTTAAAAAAAGAAATGAGCACACAGATAATCAAAATATATAGTTAGAAAAAAAACATTAAAATAATTGTAATGTAAAAGAAATAAAGAATATATGGATCAAATAGATAAAAGAATGGAGAAATTTAATAGAAAATTGGAATCTATAAAAAATAATCAAAGGGACATTCTATCACTTAAAATTGAAAAGTAGAATATATAAAATAAAGAACTCAATTGATAGGTTTAATAACAGAATCATTTGCAATGGCAACAAAAAATTAGAAATTCATAAATAAATCTAGCAAAAGATTTATAACATCTACATAGTAAACTATAAAACAATAGTGAGAGAAATTGTACAAGACAAAAACGGAAAAAAGTTATTGTGCTCATAGACTGGAAGACTCAATATTTATTTTATTTAGTTATTTTTTCAATTACAGTGACATTCAATATTATTTTATATTAACTTCAAGTGTACAGCATAGTGGTTTAACAATCATATAATTTACAAAGTGGCCCTCCCGATGAGTCTAGTACACAGCTGGCACCCTCCATAGTCATTTCAATATTATTGATTATGTTCCTATGATGTACTTTACATCCCCATGACCATTTTGTAACTACCCATTTGTACTACTTAATCCCTTCATCTTTTTTACTAAGCCCCCTAAACATCCCTTCCATCAGGCAACCATCAATTTGTTCTTTATATATATAAGTCTATTTCCTTTCAGTTGGTTCATTTATTTTATTCTTCATATATAAGTGAAATCATATGGTATTTGACTTTTTCTATCTGACTTATTTCACTTAGCATAATACCCTCCAAGTCAGCAATTTTCCTCCTTCTTTTAATCTCATGGCACACATAAACTAATTACTAAAATTCTGTGGCACACCAAAAAAATATTTTTTTGCCAATATAAGAAAAAAATAGGTATAATTTTTATTAGTTTACACCAAATGGCTATTTTTGTATTGGTTGTTGTCATTGTTTCATTTGGAAATTAAAGGAAAAGAGTCAGTGCCCCTGAATAAATAGTCAGGGATTGCATGTTTCAAAACTTCGTGTGGCACACCAGTGTCCTATGAGGCACTGTTGAAAATCACTGATCTAGGTCAATCCATGTTGTCACAAATGGTAAGATTTCATTCTTTTTTATGTACAAGTAATATTCCATTGTAAATATGTACTACTTCTTCATCCATTCACCTATTGATGGACACTTAGATTATAGAGACTCAATATTAAAAGATGTCAATATTTCCTAAATTAATCTATAGATTAAATGCAATCACCAAAAAAGCCAATACTTTTCCTATTGAAATAAATAAATTGATTCTAAACATTTTATTAAAGCAACAGCCAAATTATTGTAATAGAAGAAAGAATCCTAAAAGCACTTGAGAAATGACAAAGAGAGCGCTAAACATTAGTGAGGAAAGAATGGTCCTTTCAGTAACTGGTGCAGGGGCAAATACATATCCATTTGGGGAAGAAAAATAAAACTCAACAACAAAAAAGTTTCAAGTTGATTACAGATCTAAATGTAAACCATAAAGAATTTCTAGAAAATAGTAAAGGGGAATAAATTCATGACCTTAAAATATTAAAATATTTCTTAAACAGGACAAAAAGAGCACTAACCATAATAGGAAAATATTTCTAAATTGAACTACATTAAAATTTAGAACATCTTTAGAGCAAAATACAGCACTAAAAAATGAAAAGCCAAGTCACAGCATGGGAGAACATCATTACAACAAGACAAATGGTTCAAGTACAGATAGAAAGCCATTTTTACCCAATTTGAAAATGGATAAAGACCACAACAGACACTTCAAAAAGTTCGTATCCAAATGAGTGACATATACCATCATTAATCACCAGGGATATTAAAATTAAAACTACTTTACAATGAAATACCACTAGCCATCCACCAGAGTGGCTAAATTTTAAAATGCTAACAGCACCAGATTTTGTTGATTATGTGGAAGTGTAAATTGATAAAGCCGCTATGAAAAACTATTTGGCATTATCCACCAAAACATAACATATACACTTCTTACAAATCAGCAATTTGATTCCCAGGCATAGAGCCAATAGAACTGCAAATGTGCACCAAGAGACATGTACAAAAATATTCATATTGCATTGCTCATGATAACAAAATCCTGGAAACAGCCCACATATCCCCCCACAAATAGGATAGATTGTGATATATTCATATAAAAGAATATATAAAATGAATTACCTATAGCCAGTCACAAAACTTTGGGTGAATCACATCAGCATAATATTAATCAGCAGAAACCAGACCCACATAATACATGGCAAGTATATGATTCCAATTATATAAATACTAGAGGCCTGGTGCACGAAATTCATGCACAGGTAAGGTCCCTAGGCCTGGCCGGCAATGAGGGCCTATTGGGGCCTTCCAGCTACCAGCCGGGGAATTCCTTTGTTCCACGCCACCCCCTGGTGGTCAGTGCACATCATAGCGAGTGATCAGTCTCTCGGTCGAATTCCCATGGGGACAATTTGCATATTAGTCTTATATATATAGACTAGAGGCCTGGTGCACAAAATTCGTGAACAGGGGAGAGGGCCCCTCAGCCCGCCTGCACCGTCTCCAATCCGGGACCCCTCGGGGAATGTCCAACTGCCTCTTACAATCTGGGACCACTGGCTCCTAACCGCTCACCTGCCTGCCTGCCTGCCTGCCTGATCACCCCTAACTGCTCTCCTGCTGGCCTAATCGCCCCTAACCATCTCTCTCTCACCCTACACCCAGGACCCAGGATTCCCTCCTCCAGCCAGTTGCAGGCACCCTGGACCCGGGCTTTCCTCCCTCTGGCTGGCCCCAGGCACCCAGGACCCAAGCTGGCTTCTCCCAGGCCAGCCACAGTCACAGGGGACCATGGGCAGGCAGCTTCTCCCAGGACACAGCCACAGGTGCTGGTGCCCAGGACCACAGGGTGGGCGGCTTGTCCCTCTTCCGGGCTGCAGCCTGGCTGGTCCCCATTCCTCTCTCTCCAGTGTTGAGTGTCTGAGCCATTACAGTGTTACAGCGTGAGGGCATGATGACCATTTGCATATTAGCTCTTTATTATATAGGATTCCAGAACTAATAAAGGTGATAGTGTTTAAAGCACAGACTATGATTGAGATTTTAATTAGTATAAAAACAAGACGTTTTAATCCTATTTTAGAAACTTCCTTCTCTCCTAACTACTCTCTTACACACACAAAAAAGAACCACACAAATTACTTGCATTTATGAAGTATTGTATAATTTCTAAATTGTTAACTTTAATAGAGTTCTTTACCGAATATACACTTCATACTTTTCATTTGTATTCTGTATTTTTTAAAGAACTTCAGTGGTTTAACATTAGAAGCTAGTTTGTTACCAGCAAACAGAATGTGTTTAATAATTTACATTTCCTCAGACTACAAAAATAAAGGTCTCGAGCATTAAATTCAACCAAAAAAAAATGTAAGACTCAATTTGTAGATTTATAAATCTTACTAAAACCAATTAAAAGAGATCTACATAAGGCAAATCCATGTATTATTATTTTAATCAATAAAGAAGTATCAAAAATATATAAAGAATTCCTACAAATCAATTAGGAAAAGATGCAAGTCAATAGAAATATGAACAAAAAACAAATACAGGAATTTCACAGAAAAGTAAGTAAGAGGCCAATGAAAGGTTCTTAATCAGTAATTATAAAATGTAAATTAATATCAAATATATTTTATACTCATTAAATGAGCAAAAAATAAGAAGTCTAGTAATATTGTTTTGACAATAATATAAAATCATGAGGGGTCCTAATACAATGCTGATGGGATGTATATTGATACAATCACTTTAGAAGGCTATTTGGTAATATCTACATAGTTAAAAATGTGCAACTTTTTCATCAAGCATATCACACGCACAAAACTGAATAAAAATGAGATGACCTGGAGAGCATTATGCTAAGCGAAATAAGCCAGTTGGACAAAAATAAATATCCAAAAAAAAAAAAGATAAATATCACATGATCTCACTCATTTGTGGAATATAATGAACAAACATAAACTGATGAACAAAAATAGATCCAGAGACAGAGAAGCAACGATCAGACCGTCAAACTTCAGAGGGATTGTAGAGGGGGGGGGGGCGGGGTAAGAGATCAACCAAAGGACTTGTATGCATGCATATAAGCATAGTTGATGGACACAGACACTAGGGGGGTAAGAGCATGTGCTGGGGGTTGGGGGTGGCCAGGGAGAAGTCAATGGGGGAAAAAGGAGACATATGTAATACTATATGTAATACTTTAGACAATAAAGAATTTTTAAAAATGAGATGACTGAGATATAGACTTAGTTGAAAATTTTGTAACCTAAAGCATAATTAACAATATCATTGGCACATGATACAAAGTTGTCCAATCATCTTTGGAAACTAGCAAGGCATTTACTTAAAGCTACCCTTCAGATCTTAAAGACTAGGTACATAGCAAGATCCCACCCACAGGTTCGGTTCTCTATTTGCTAAGTGTTTGCTGGTCAGTTGGCTCAATCTCAGTAAAATCACAAAAGGCTAGCCTGGCCTGTGTGGTTCAGTGGTTCAGCATCAACCTATGAACCTGGAGGTCACAGTTAGATTCCCGGTCAGAGCACATGCCCAGGTTGGGGGCTCAATCCCCAGTGGGGGAATGCAGGAGGCAGCTGATCAATGATTCTCTCTCTCTCCCTCTCCCTTCCTCTCTGAAATCAATAAAAACATATTTAAAAGGGAAAAAAAAGCACAAATGGCTAAACAAGTGGCTCATATATATTTTAATAATGACATTTACAAAAATATCAATGAAATGATTTTTAATAAAAATTGTCCAGAAAAAAAAGTCACACAAACTCACTGTCAAGCAATCTTGAACATTTTCTTAAAATTTAAATAAATAACAATTTCATGCTTTCTGACTATAAAAATATGTGTTTGAGCATTGCTCTGTGGTCTCCAAAGGTATAATTGAAGCACAAATGAATGATTTCTAAGCCCAGTAAAGTGCTTTCTTTCCGTTTTATTTGTGAAAAGATATTACAGTCACATTTGCTTTTACAAAAAGAAAAGTATTCTCCTTGGCAGGTGTGGCTCCATTGGCTGAGCATCCTCCCATTGCAACGAGATAGCTGGTTCCATTCTTGGTCAGGGCACCTGCCTGAGTTGTGGGTTCCCCCAGGAGGAGGCATGCAGGAGGCAACTGATCAATACTCCACCTTCACATCGAGGTTTCTCTCGCCCTCTTCTTTCCTCTTTCTTTAAAGTAAAAAAACAAAAACAAAAACAAAAACAAAAAAAACATATTTTTTAAAAAAGAATAGTATTCTGTGAGTGAGAAGAGCCAGTGAAAGATCCATTTGAAATATAATTTGTTAATCAAAGAGAAATTTTAGTATGCATTTAAGGATCTGGTTACACAACAAAAAAATTAAGCATAATTAAATTATGCCTTCAGTTTGTTTTAAGGGCTGCCTTGTTTAGTCTGATATGCTTAGTCAGTTTAAGGGCTGCTCTGGATAAGTTAAGATTCCAGGTTTTGGAGTCAAGTACCCTGGATTACAAACTGAACTCTGTCACATCTATGTGTGTGGAATTGGGAAGTTACTTAAACTAAGCTTCAGTTTCATTTTTTTTAAAGAAACACAGTACCTGCCGAAACCGGTTTGGCTCAGTGGATAGAGCGTCGCGCTTCGGACTGAAGGGTCCCAGGTTCGATTCCGGTCAAGGGCACGTACCTGGGTTGGGGGCACATCCCCAGTAGGAGATGTGCAGGAGGCAGCTGATCGATGTTTCTCTCTCATCGATGTTTCTATCTCTCTCTCACTCTCCCTTCCTCTCTGTAAAAAATCAATAAAGTATATATTTAAAAATAAAAAAAAGAAACACAGTACCTAATTACATCTCATGTATTTCTTCTAAGAAATAAATGACAATATTGTACAGCCTCCTCTGAGGCTGGTCCTGAGTAATTACCTAGTAAATGATTTTACTTTTGTTTTATATTGTTATTGAGGCATGAGTTTGTAAGATCACATGGTTTTCTCAAACTGTGGCTAAAATGAGTGACATCAAGTGTCAATCAGGTCAGTTGAATTGAAAAATATGTCCTTAAAGTATGTAAAGAAAATCTTTTACTCAAGTAAAAGTCCCAACCAATATAATTTTGAGAATTTTTTTCTGTTTACATTCTCAGAAGGTTCTGGGAAGCAGGTTGGGTTAGCCATGGGGCAGGACAGGGCAGAAGTAAGGTGGCAGCTCAGCAGCTGCTGAGGGGACAATTTGGGTTTGACAAGAGGGGTGTGGGAAATGTCTGGGGGTGAAGGTCTTGAAAAGTTCACAATGAAGAATGTTAGTACTTCAGGGTCTTTTCTACATATAATTTTATCATGGTAACAAAATAATTACTCCATAACTACTGAATTTTCACTAGAGAATGAACTATAAACAAAGGTAATGAAACCTTAAATATGCTGCAGTAAAACCTAACTACACTGTGGTTATAGTGATTAGGGCTAATGCAAGAAAGGCGGAAACAGAGAGTACAGTTAGGAAATGAATTATGAGGGAAATAGTTTCAGCAGACTAGGAAGGAGTGTTTAAGGTAAGAGATTAGTTCCTTCACGGGGTCAACAGTGAAGCACTTAACCAGGAATGACTAGCATGTACCCATTCAAGTTATTGCTTAATTTTGTCTGTGGGATCATATTAAGAGCATAGTCTCTGGAGTCAAATATAGAGCTTTGAAGAACTTAGGCTAACCCTCACAGCTTCAATTTCCACACTTGCAAAGTGGGAATAAAAATATCTGTCTAATATCCTCGGTCGGGTGGCTCAGTGGGTTGGAAAGTCATCCCATGCACCGAAGGGTTGTGGGTTCAATACCCAGTCAGGGCACATCCCCAGGCTTCACATACCGATCAATGTTTCTCTCTCACATCAATGTTCCCTCCCCTCTCTCTCTCTAAAAATCAATAAACATATCCTCGGGTGATATATATATCTGTCTCATAGACCTGCTTTGAGTACTAAAGATGATAATGTATGAAAACCAAAGTACAAATCAATAGTCACTTAAGTGATCACTATTATTTCATTCTGTGTCAGCCATTGATGTGCTTCTATAATTTATGTTGAATTTCTCACATATGCATTTAAAAAGAATAATAAAAGACTCACCACCTCTTGAATTTCCTACATTTTCAAGGACAATGCATGAGTAGGAACAAAAGTAACTAGAAATGATCCACTCATTTCTCTTCTAGTAGTATTTCCTAGGGCCGTGGTCAGCAAACTGTGGCTCGCAAGCCACATGCAGCTCTTTGGCCCCTTGAGTGTGGCTCTTCCTAAGCCTTAGGAGTACCCTAATTAAGTTAATAACAATGTACCTACCTATATAGTTTAAGTTTAAAAAATTTGGCTCTCAAAAGAAATTTCAATTGTACTGTTGATATTTGGCTCTGTTGACTAATGAGTTTGCTGACCACTGTCCTAGGGGAATAATTTGAAATACTAGCAAAGGTGTAGTATGTACAAAGACATGAATATGCTTAAAAATTATGCGTGCCAGGACTTTTATGCCAGAGCAAAGTTTTAATATTGCCTGGGAGGAATAACACTAGCAATTTTATCTGCAGTCCTAACTCAGCTGCTTTAAAATGCATAGAGGGTGGGGGAAAGAAAGGATGGAAACAAAATGTGCTTTGAAACTGACCTTCACCTTTTGTACTGTGCCATCCACCATAAGCTTTCTGCTGTGAGAGGGGGAGATTTGTAGATCTTCCTAGCTTTAGGCAGAGGCACTGTATCTTCCAGGCCTACTGTTGCCTAAAAGACTCTTGCATTATTCAGAATCTCATTGCTTTATGTTTGTTTCCTATCGCTCGGAACTACACATGGCCTGGATCTAATGGCTGAAATGAAAAACTGTGTTGCTGCTACCGTGGTGCTTTGTAACATATGAAGTTGCATCCATCCCATGCAGTAGAATTTTTCTTTTCATTCTTTGGAATTCTTGAAAGAACAACAAAATCCATTGCTTCCCTGATTCCTTCTGTTTATATTTCAGGAATGGCTCATACATAGATTATTGAGGTAACTTCAGTCAGCACCAGTGTTCCTGCGAACAAACTCCATCTCCCTCACCCACTGTGCAAACTACAAGGAAATAAAGCGTTCTATACCAAGGTTTTAATGATATTTTTCTCTCAACAGATGCTTATTTCCTAATTAACAAAACCTATACTTTGTGCAATTTTGCCTTCGATTACAGTCTTCATTTATCTGCTCCCCTTTGCCTGGAGCACAAGATCTTCAGTCAATCTGAATTTTTCTCTATTCCCTGTCATAAATATCTCTTTACTGCCTCTAATTCGCTGACACAATTCCTTCACATGAAAACATCCCTTCTGTCTTTCCTCTCAGTCTTAAATATTCTGCTCAAACTTGTACTCACAATTAGCTTGCTAACTCTTCTCTCTGCTTCCATATTTGACCGCATACCTACTATTCTCCACGTGGTGGCCAAACTGACCTTCAGCAATTAGCTCATCTCACTGCCAGCGACTTCTGATGACCTCCGAATAGGATTTACTAGTAGAGGACAAAGAAAACACCAACAACTCAGTCCCAGGCCACATCTCTCTCTGAACTATCCTCACTATCCTCAACATTCGCCATGCTCATTCCCAACTCTGGGCCTTCTGCTGTCCCTCATGCACTTCAAGCTCATTCCCACCTCTGAGCCATCACACTTGCTTTGTCCTCTACCAGATTCTTCTTCCTCATCCACTTCCCAAACTTCTTATGGTTTTTCCTTCATGTAAATAAAGTTTCTACTCAAGTGTTACCTTTCTTCAGAGAAGACTTTCTAACTACCCTGTCTAAAATAAGGTCCTTTCCACCTCTTAATTACACATTATTCCTTTCCCTGATTTTCTTTTTTACTTTTACAGCATTTATTTGTATTATTTGGAGTATTTATTTCTTGTTGAGAGACTAGATATACAAATAGACAGTAGCTAGCTCATATGTAAAAACAGAACTACTGTCTATTTGTATTTCTAGTCTCTTCACAGCCCAGGAAGCCAAGCTATTATCTACAAATCAAACTTATAAGAAGTTGAACTACTGTCTCTAACAACCATTCCAGAAAGCCAAACAATAACTCCTGTGACAAATTGGCTCTAAATGGCCAGGATTTGAATAATTGATGGCTTCCCTAATTTTTAGCCTGCTTCCAGTATAGGGCCAACTGGAAAAAGCCACATATGTACCCCCTAATCAATGTCCACTTTTATTAGCCTGCCTATAGTTCTCTATGTCAACAGTCTCCAATCAGTAAATACCTGAAGCGTTCCATTTTTTTTTATTATAAAGCTTTCCACTCCTCCACCTGTCTTTGAGTCTCTATCAAATACAAGTGATGATGGTAGCTGACTCCCTTGCTATAGCAAGCTCTGAATAAAATGTCTTTGCTTATGCTCCTTATTATGATTGATCATTTATTTCTGCATTGTCAAAAATCTATCTGATCAGGATATAGATACTATGAGGACAAAGCATGTCTATGTTGTTCATCACTGATTCTCCAGCATATGGACTGGTACTTGTGTAACCAAAACATGGGCTCAGCTGCCTGTACAACTAAAGCCAAACTCGTGAGACAGGTACTGGTGCAAAAGGAAAGTGGTTAATTCAGGTGCCTCACCCTTTGAGAATGATGAACTCCTGTCTCAGAGACCATCCCCCCTTCCTGCTGAAGCCCACAGTTCTCATAGGGATATGGAGGGGAGGACTTTTTTCTATCCAACTGTCTTGCTAGCTTTTGGGGGGCTGGGGCCCTATCCATTCATTTTTCTAGCTTTTGTCAGGCTGGAGCCCTGTCCATTCATCTTTCTAGTTTTTGGCACTCTCAATGTAAGAATCTCCCCCTGTGCCATCTTGGTCAATGGGGGAGTGTTGGGGTCCAGCCCCAGCAGGTCCAGGGGTTCCCAAAGGTGTGGATGGAGTCAGCGAAGAAGAAATGACACAGAGACAGCGTTCAGTTGATCAGCAGCCTAGCCAGGTTCTCCAGCCAGGTTCTGTTCTTTATTCTCCTGTTACATCTGTATTTATACCAGTTGGTTTTAATCCTTTCCATTCTATTCCAAAGGTTAGGGCGTTTATTATCTCCATTCCAAGGTCACTACTCTACTGTTCTGTTAAGCTACAAGGAAGTAACTGAAGGAGATTATCCTAAGTAGAGATTATGTAGCTTAAGCGTGATTGTTCGTAGTTAAAGTGATTAACTACCCTCCTGGAACTTAGTTAAGGGGTTTTGCTGATTATTCCCTTCCTTAGTCCTGTTAATCCCTAACTCCAGGGAAAAATCCCCACCTGGGGAAACAACCTTTCTCAGAGAGGTGACCCTGGTTAGAACACATAGCACTAGGAAGGGGAGCAAACATATTAAGAACAGTATGCCATATACGCCAGGTCCCTTGAAACATATGCTGTGCAGATGTTTCTTCCCTGCAGCGACTGTGTCAAGCAGCAAGGATGGACCGCCTTCCGGCAGGGGAGACTCCCCAGGGTTCCATGTGGTATCAAGATCAATGTGTGTGTGTAGGGCCGGGGGGCAGGGGGAAACTGCAGGACCTGCCAGCAGGAAGCCTGGAGATACTCATGCTGCAGCCCTCAGCCCATCTCCCCATGCTGGACACAGCACCTGCATATCAAGGGAGCTGGTTGGAGTCTGGGGGGCACTCCTAGATTTCAGGGCACCCACCAGCCCACACACAGCTTACTCCTCCAATTTCCCACACTCAGACTGTCTACAGTAACACTTGGAACACATGTTAGATAAAAACATGTCAAATAAATGAGCACCTTTCCTGAATACAACAGGTGGAATGCACCTCTATTCCTCTATGATTTCATATAATCTAGCCTCTATCACCTGTAGATACTCCATTAGACTGGTTTATAATGTAATACCTTGTAGCCCTGTATTTTCTTCTCCTAACTGTAAACAGCTTGAATATAAACAATGGTGCAGCCGAAACCGGTTTGGCTCAGTGGATAGAGCGTCGGCCTGCGGACTGAAAGGTCCCAGGTTCGATTCCGGTCAAGGGCATGTACCTGGGTTGCGGGCACATCCCCAGTAGGAGATGTGCAGGAGGCAGCTGGTCGATGTTTCTCTCTCATCGATGTTTCTAACTCTCTATCTCTCTCTCCCTTCCTCTCTGTAAAAAATCAATAAAATATATTTAAAAAAAAAAAAAAGAATGGTGCATATAATTTATTCATGGTAATGGCCCACACTATCCTCTAATCATGACTCTGGTTGTTCCATGCATGTCAGTCTCATGTCTAAACAGGCCTTTCTCATTCCTGTTCTCCCTAAATTTATGGTGTGGCCTTGGGTGAGGCAGAGCTTCTCTGAACTGCAGCTTACTTCTCTGTAAAAGAGGTGGTTGGACCTCATGATCACCAAAGCTCCCTCTAACTCCAAGAAGCTATCTGAGGGCCTGAAGGTAAAAGATAAGAAAGGCAAAAAGGGTCCACGTTTCCAAATGACTTTTAGTTTAGTGTATTCCATTAATATGCCAGTTATAAAGTCAGTTGTTATGCATTGCAGGTAAAGCTTA
>NW_005875033.1:0-13467 GCF_000147115.1 Myotis lucifugus
GCTCCCGGCCAGCGCTGGCTCTGCTGTTCCCTCAGCTCTTCGCCCGCAGGACAGACTTTCTTTCTCTCCTTCCAGGTCTCAGGGCCCCTCGACCCGCGTTCACGTGTTGCCGCGGGAGGACCGCCAAGCCCCGGGCCGAGGACTCCGAGGACTCGGATGACGAGTGGACCCCGAGGCCGCGAGGTGCGGGCGGAGGGCGCGCAGGTGCCTGACCCCGACCCGGGTGCAGGTCGGGCGGCCTCTCGGGAGTTACCAGGGACGAGCAAGAGGCAAAGCAGTTACACAGCCAGGGGCTGTTCACATAAACCCCTTTTTATTAATACATTTATTGAGAGAGAGAGAGAGAGAGAGAGAGAGAGAGAGAGAGAGAGAGAAACCTCCATCGCTGCCTCCTGCAGGCCCCCCACCGGGATCGTGCCGGGAACCTGGCCTGGGGCCTTGACGGGGATCCATCCGGGACCTCACGGTTCATAGGTCGAGGCCCAACCACTCGGACATACTGGCCAGGTTCATAGAACCTCTTTAAATGTGTAACAATAATTATATACAGATTTAGTGTTGACACTATCACAGAGGTCCCCCATTTCTCCCCCTTTGCTCACCTCCACCCAGCCCCACCCCCTAAATCTATAATAAAACCATAATATGCAAATCCAGGGAGGACCAGCTGAAGGACCCACCAGAGGACCAGGCTATGACACCCACTGGCGCCAGGCCAGCCAAGGCCTGTGAAACGCAATCGGTCCAGCACCACCATCCCCCATGATGCCATGCAGAGGGAGGCCCAGGCCACTAGCCTCTGGGTGATCAATGGGGGCTCCCCATCACCCCAAAGAGGGAGGCCCAGGCCACCAATGCAGAGCTGGGGCTGCTGAACGGGGCCTCCTTCTGCAGGCGATGGATCGCAGGGCTCCCAGACTGTCAGAGGCCAGCTGAGGGATTCCCGCCCCCGCTCCCGGCCACGCCCCCAGTGCATAAATTTATTAATTTTGTGCAATGGGACTCTAATACATAGATAGATGATAGATAGATATAGATAGATAGATAGATAGATAGATAGATAGATATAGATAGATAGATATAGATGATAGATAGATAGATAGATAGATAGATATAGATAGATGATAGATAGATAGATAGATAGAGATAGATAGATAGATAGATAGATATAGATAGATGATAGATAGATAGATATTTATATAGATATATAGATATATATACAGACTATATATTTTAAGCTGTTCTCTCGCCAGGAGCACACCCACCCCACCCCTTTCCCTCCCCCCTCCCTCCCCTCTCTATTCCACCCCCCCACACACACACACACACAGGTGTGCATCTCCTAAACTAAGAGACCCAGGAGACTTGCACCAGGGAGTACGGGCAGCGGCAGCTCATTCAGGCTAACCCCCTGAACCTGTCTCCAAGGCCCCTTTTCTATGACTTTCCAATGAGCCAAAGCCGCCCGCCTAGGCTGAACTCTTTCCTATAACCTTTCTAGAGCAACACAGCAGCCCAGCCTAGGCTCTCTCCTGCTGCTGCTTCTATCCTAAGCCCTTCCTTGTTTCACTGTCCCCAGCTTTAATAAACATTCTCTCAAAATAAAAATAAATAAATAGCCATGGATGGGTGACTCAGTTGGTTGGAGCATCCTCCCATACACCAAAAAGGTTTCGTGGTCCATCCCCAGTCGGGGTGTGTATGGGATACAACTCATCGATGTTTCTCTCTCACATCCATGTTTCCCTCTCTTTCTTTCTATTCCTCTCTCTCTAAAATCAATAAACATATGTCCTCAGGTGAGGATTAAAAAATAATAATAGAGGGAGATAAATGGTGATGAATGAGCAATAAAATAATTATATATTAATAGAACATTAATAAGTAAGTATACAAAAATATAAAAGTGAATAAAAAAATAACTAATTCAGAAGAGTTGTCATCACATAGAAGGAGGAAGGTCTGACAGGTGAGCCGTGCTCTAAGACCTCCATGGGGACATATGGGAAAATTATTGCTCATGGTAGTTAGGGGGTTGGGTTGTGGGCCAGGGTAGGAAGTAGTTCATTGTTGTATCAGGTTCTATGTCAGCCATGGCATCATCTGCCAGGTTTCATGAAAGTCTGGTTGGTAGGGTCCGTAGTTCCATGGGTCTGAGGTTGGAACATAACTGAAATCACGACATTATCTCTAACTTCCCCGAAACTCTGTTTCTGGGGTGAATAGACCTGAGTCTTTGTTCCTAAGACTGTGTGATGCTGAACGGAATCTAGTGATTAGGGAAGGTGGGCACAGTCCATATGTACAAAGGAGGAAGGATAAGAAAGAAAGGAGGCAAGGTGGTCCTGGTGCCATTGGACTGGACAAGGCCAGTGTGAAGACAGAAGACAGAGAGGAGAAAGGGCCGGGTTGCACAGTGGAGTTTCTTTGCAGTTACATGACCTTTATTATACTTGTGTCATGAAAGGACAATTTTTTTTTGCTTTTTAGGGAAATTTTATTTTTTAAATCCTCACCCAAGGATATTCATTGAATCTAGAGAGAGGAAGGGAGGGAGACAGAAAGGGAGACAGAAACATCAATGTGAGAGAAGAACATCCATCAGTTGCCTCCCGTGTACGCCCCAATAAGGATCGAACCCGAAACCTTGTGGTGCACAAGACGATACTCCAACCAACTGACCCGCCCAGCCAGGGCTAGGCCAATTTAAATATATATATGTTGAACAGAGGATGAAGTACAGATGGGGTTTTGTCTGTTTTTAAACATTTAAGAAAATTAGCTGATGCTCCCAACAAAAGCATAAGCCTAATGAAACATCAAAAAACATTTTCCAATCATCCTTGATCTGTCCTTGGAATACTCTCTAATTCAGAATTCTGAAAGAATAAGATTCTCCAGATTTTGAAACAATTGCCAACCAAAACTGATTTCTCACCCGGCAGGCGTGGATCAGAGATTGAGCATCAACCTATGAACCAGGAGGTCACAGTTCAATTCCCGGTCAGGGCACATGCCCAGGTTGTGGGCTCGATCCCTGGTGTGGGGTGTTCAGGAGGCAGCTAATCCATGATTCTCTATCATCATTGATGTTTCTATCTCTCTCTCCCTCGCCCTCTGCCTTCCTCTCTAAAATTATATATATTATTGATTTCTCACCATCTTTTAGCTAAACCTTCTTGGGTGGCGTTCAGAGTGGAACAGAATAAACATCAGAAGGTGAGTATTTCCCAAATCCTGTGGAAAAGAAAATCTTCCTCCTGGATGCAAATGCAGGGAAGAGGAGGAAAAATCAGAGTGCACCCTAGAAACTGCCACCTTCCTTTCCTGACCTCTTCAACAAAATGCCCAATATCATCTTAGTCGTTAATAACATTAGCTACAATAGTAGCTACCACGGGTTTTATCTTCACAATGCTTCAGACTCTACGAATTCTACGTGAATAAACTCACTTAAACCTTACCTATGAGGTAGGTACTATAACTATCACCATTTCTGAAGAGGAAACCGAGGTTTCAGACATATACAAGTGTTTGATTATATGTCTGAGATCACAGTATCGGTGGTCGTGCAATCTAATCCATAGCTTCATCTCTAAACCACTTACAAGCTCATTAAAATTTCCATAGTTTTATGCACTTTCCACTGTCTTATCCATCCATGATTACATCTTTCACTGACTGATGATTCCAAACGTTAGGCTGCAGCGAGAGATGCACTGAGACTTCCGACTCACGGAAGCTCACTGACATCTAGGCAGTTTGCACGGTGCATGGTCCCACATGAAGAAGGACATAGGAGCCCCAGCATCAGAGCCTCCCGGTCAAATAAAAGAAGGCATCTCTCAACTCTGGGGAGCTTCAGGCTTGACGATTGAGAAACAAACAATAAAGTGACTTAAGGACTTCATAGAGATGACACACTATTCAATAGAAGCTCACCCATCTGGAACTGGTTTTGAGTGCTCATTCCAATAAGAATAAGTATGGCTTCTTTCTCTGAGCTCTAATTAGGCCAGTGTCATGTTGTTTGAATCATTTGCTCCGCCTGCCTACCTCTGCATTGTGAGCTCTTTGGTTCACACCTGATTCTTCTCAGAAGTTCCAGGCCCAGCTCAGAGCCCCCTGAATGTTTGCTGAATGAGTGCTTTCAAATTTACAAATTAAACTAGAATAGGGTCAAAGAACAATGAAGATAATTTACATATTATTTCAAATATAGAGATGGCTGAGAGGTACATTGATAGCAGGACTGTAATCTCACATTCATACTATATCAAAGCTCCCAGAACACTTTGTTGAACATTATATTTCATGTTCATTATAACATTAAGAATTAGCATGTTATAGGTCAGGAAACTGAAGAGAACTAGCTAGTAGCACAACCTTATTCAAACAGAATTGGTGGGAACCAACTAATCTAATTACCAATATTCTTTCCATGATATAGTACTTTGCACATTTTAACATAATTTTCTTTATTGTCATGATAGGTTTCTGCCAGCCATTTCTTTTTAAAAATATATGTTCTTACTGATTTTAGAGAGAGAGGAAGGGAGAGAGAGAGAAGCATCAGTGAGAGAGAAAAACATGGATCGGTTGCC
The DNA here is from genome assembly GCF_000147115.1 of Myotis lucifugus. Taxonomy (NCBI): domain Eukaryota; kingdom Metazoa; phylum Chordata; class Mammalia; order Chiroptera; family Vespertilionidae; genus Myotis; species Myotis lucifugus. Next base: position 4,605 of record NW_005875033.1, read on the forward strand.
TCCTACACAGACCCCAACCTGGGATCTAATCTGTAACTGGGGCATGTGCCCTGACTGGGAATGGAACCGGCAAACCTTCAGTTCAACCAACTGAGCTACACCAGCCAGGGCTCTACCAACTATTTCTTTCTTTCTTTCTTTTTTTCTTAATCCTCACCCAAGGATATTTTCTCATTGATTTTTAGGGAGAATAGAAGAGAGAGGGAGAGATAGAAAAAAATATCGATGTGAGAGAGACACATTGATTAGTTGCCTCCTGCATAAGCCCAGACCAGGGCCCGAGCCAGGGAAGAGGAGCCTGCAACCAAGGCACTCGCCCTTGACCGGAATCGAACTCAGGACCCTTCAGTCCGCAGGCAGACACTCTATCAACTGAGCTACACTGGTTAGAGCTCAACTATGTCTTATTCTCTTCCCAGTATCTTTCATTCCCACTGTTCTATAAAGAAAGATCCTTAAGGCATGGGTTCTAGTCTTTGATTCAAAACCCACATTGGCCATTTCTTTTTCCTCTAATATTCATACTTCCCAGGTATTTCAAAGAGTTGTTGAAGTGTTAATTAAAGTCATGTATATCATAAACCCTACATAATTAAATAAATGCGTGTTACCTTTTAATATGTGACTTTCACATTGAAGGCAAAGTCCAGGGCGCCATTAAGTAATGAGTCTAGTTTGAAGGAATTGTCAGGAACAGCAAATTTGTTGACCACAAGTGGCTCAGAGCAGACCCAGAAACCAGTGCCCCCTCCTGGAGAAGCAAGAACCTCCGGACAGCACCCTAGATGGAAATTGGGTAAGTTAAATACTTTGGAGATTTCAGTTCCACTACTTCCTCTAGAAAGGCTGATCAGTATAGCCTAGGTATGTGGGGTGGACTTTGCATAGGCCTGGATTTGAAACTGGATTTGAAAGCTTCATTAGCACTGAAGCTTTGAGCTAATCTTAAAACCACTCTGAGCTCCTGAATGCTAATGTGTAAAGTGAACGTAAGGAAACATGGGTCACATGTAGTTTGAAAGCATTAAATTAAATCTCAAACAATTGACAGATGCAAGTTGTCCAATAAATCCATCTGTGATAATAGCAACCATATTATCTTGGTGTTGTGTACCCAGGTCTTTACTCATTGCCTAACACATAATGTGCCCTCAATACATACTTTATGAATGACTAAAGGTTGGGAGGTTGAACCTCATAATGGGATCATCTAGAAACTAAAATTGAATCAGCCATCGGTAGTCAGTGTGGAGTGCTAGTCTTTTAGTTAACGGAGGAAAATACCAGATACTATAATACAACAGGTGATCATTTGATGGGAGGACATTTTGTGTTTTCTAACAAGTCAGGGACTAATGTTCCAGACCTCATCCCCTCAGTCACCTGCCCTTCTCCCATGTAGACCTCAGGAGAAAGGAGATCGAAGTGAAGATGTATAGCCTACGAGAGAGGAAATGTCGTGTCTACCAAGAGATCAGCGAGCCCCAGGACGATGACTACCTCTGTAAGCTGACCCTCACCAAGGAGCATGTTATGTGTTCTTGATGCAATAATTTCACCTCGTCTCTGGGTGCCCAAATCATTCCCTTCCTCTCGTGATGGGAGTACAGGATCGAGGCTAACTGATGTGAGCTCTTTCCAAAGCTCTTCATGTCCAGGAACATGCACTGCACCCTGACTAATACCTGTTGCTCTTGCCTCCAGATTGTGAGAAGTGTCAGAACTTCTTCATTGACAGCTGTGCTGTGCATGGGCCTCCTACGTTTGTAAAAGACAGTGCCGTGGACAAGGGGCATGCCAACCGCTCAGCCCTCACTCTGCCCCCTGGGTTGAGAATCGGACCATCAGGCATCCCTGAGGCTGGGCTTGGAGTGTGGAATGAGGAATACGATCTGCCGGTGGACCTGCACTTTGGCCCTTATGAGGGTCAGATCACAGAAGATGAAGCCATAGCCAACAGCGGCTACTCCTGGCTGGTGAGAAGTTTACCTCTTCCCTGTCCTCTGGCTTCCCACGTCCCTCTTGTGGCTTGGTGGGCCCCACCTTCTACATGCTGGGACATGGCTGGGGACGATATGGTTAGTTAGCTCTGTGTACTGAGCGGACTTTGCATGAACATGGAGCTCCTCTCTAAGGATCAGAGGGTAAGTGGGAGCAAAGTGGTACAGACTCCTCCCTTGTGTGGCTCCTGCTTAGTGAAAAAATCAACTCAGACGTGTAGATGATGAGTAAGAAAAATATCCTGTGATCACCATTGGCAGTTGAATCACCATGCAGGCTGAAAGAGATTTGATGACAGTAAAGTAATTATTCTATTATGTACACACACACACACACACACACACACACACACACACACAGCCTTTAACTTCTTTTCCTGAAATGCAGATCACCAAAGGGAGAAACTGCTATGAGTATGTGGGCGGAAAGGATACATCTCAGGCCAACTGGATGAGGTAAGGTCACTAGGCTTCTGGATGCCAGAGAGGACACTCATGCCTCACTGCCCACACGTCTGTCCTTCCAAGCATGCCTCCCTAATGGTCTCCCTCAGTCCTCTGTCCCCCTTTTTTCTCCATACAGTGATATTCAACATCAAGAGACATTTAGGAAAAGAGGAGGCATAAGTACAGCATATGTCCTCAAAATACAAGTCTCCACTTTGGGCACTGGGAAAACCTTGAGGACCCTGGATTACTCTGTGATTTATCTAACGACATCAGTTAAACACCTACTATGTTCCAGTTTAGAGGAAGGAATTCATTACTTACACAGATCACACAATCCATGTCCCTAGGGAGGACTTATTGCAGATGGATATGAAACATTTTATTTCATAAACATTTAACTATAATTTTCCTATTTTTCAAGAAGTTCCCAGTGCCCAGATAGCCTTGAGCCAAGGATAGTCTAAACCTGTGAGGGCAGCCCATCATCCCAGCTTCAGTTCTAACTACAACTGGGTGTTGGAGCCTGCAGAGTAATAGTGCTCATAGCCCTTTCCTGAGGGGCTCTCTTGTATCAGGGGAGACAGATTATGAATAAACTACTATTGTTCTGTGTTATTTTTCTAAGACAGAGAGACCTCCACGTTTCTGTGGGAACCTGGGGGAGGCAACTGAATGATGCCTTCAATAAAGTGTGGGGAGACTCGAAAAAGGCCTCTGAAGAGAAGGTAGACTTGGGCTGAGTGTTGAATGATATGAGTCCTACATCAAGCACCGAGTTCTGTGGTGTCACACAGAACCTGACTTAGAGCTTAGAGAAGCTCGAGGTCACCGGGTTTGATGGGAAAGTCTGGAATGAGGCTTTGGAAATGGCATTAGGCAGGATGAGCACTGAGAGCAGGACTTAGGGACAGGAATTCATGTGACGTTGTGACAGAGGCTCGGGCATTGAACAGAAGCTTCCCCAGGAGCGTGGGTGTGGGTGCCATCAGAGCTGAGGGCCTTAAGCGTCAGTGAGGATATGACAGGTAGTGGGAACTCATTGCCGGTGTTTTTCTTCCTTTCATCTGCCTCAACCCCAGGTATGTGAACTGCGCCCGGGATGATGAAGAGCAGAACCTGGTGGCCTTTCAATATCACAGGCAGATTTTCTACTGAACCTGCTGGGTCGTGAGGAAGGGCTGTGAGCTGCTGGTCTGGTATGGAGAAGAGTATGGCCAAGAGCTGGGCATCAAGTGGGGCAGCAAGTGGAAGACAGAGCTTGTGGCCGGGAGAGGTGGGCACCACTCTTCTTCAACATGGAAAGAAAGAATTCTTAGAAGTTTTCAGGGTCCAACCCTCAAGTAGAGTAGAATCCACTCTAGAGTCAGTAAAGCTTCCAATCAGATGCTTCAGAAATTGATGATTCATCACACAGGTCTTTGATTCTTAGGAAAAATTTTAATATTTTTATTTTTGTTCTAATTTTTAAAAATATGCTTTTATTGGTTTTAGAGACAGAGATAAAGGGAGAGGGAGAGGAATATCAATCTGCTGCCTCCTGCATGGCCCCTACTGGGGATCAAGTCCACCACCCAGACATGTGCCCTGACCAGGAATCAAACTGGCTACCTCTGGGTGAATGGGACAATGCTCAACCAACTGAGCCACACTGGCCAGGTTCCATTTTAAAAAATACTTCATGCACAAAATGCACAGCATCATATAGTGCTGAAAGGATTAGAGGCAAAAAAAAAAAGTTCTCAGGCACTTAACTGCTGGGGTCCAGCCCCATGGGGTCCAGGGGGTCCCAAAGGTGTGGACGGAGTCGGCAAAGAATGTTTTACACAGAGACAGCGTTCAGAACTCTCTAGCTTTCCTTAGTCTCTTGTGGATCTTCCCTGTGCCTGGCTGAGGCCACAGAAAAGGATCCCAAGGCAAGCTGAGCCTTTATTTTTATAGTGAGCGGTAAACAAGGTAGTGGTTTCCATAGTTACACAGTTCTTATAAGTTTCACTTGTTTACACTGTTGTAAGTTTCACTTGTTTTGTTCTTGTTGCACTTCCCTCAGCCCATTAGCTTCCTAAGATCTAGGGAGCGTCATAAGGTCAAGCCTAATTATGCTAGGAGGACTGTGCTCTCTAAGCTGGGAATTGTTTATGACTTTGCCCACAGGTCAGTCCGAGGCTTAACCCTATATCAGCTCCCCACATCTCACCCTTCTTTTATTTTTTAAGCTACCATAATGACAGTAAAATTTAAGCATCAAACTTAAGCATCAAGAACAAAACTCTGGCTATTAAAACAATAACAAAACAATGCCAATGCAAAACCTAAAACATTTTAAAACTTGAACATAACATTTTTGAAACTAGTAAGAATAATAAAACAATGGCAATGCAAAACAGCAATAAGTGAAAAATCAAACCACAGTAACATTTTTCTACCAAATAAAAGTCTCTTTTGCCAATTTACTCAGAGTCCTCTGACTTGGCTGAGAGAGTAGCTTCCACTTCTTGCTTTTCTACCATCAGTTGTTAACTTCTTCAGCTGACCCCACGTCGGTGGTTTGGTTGTCCTTGTTGATCTGGCTAGGGGCGTCATTGCTGGCAACGGGCTTCCCGAAGTGTCAGTGTGTTGTACGGCTGGATCAAAGGGTCCATCAGGGCCGCGTTTGATGGTGGTGTCAGTGTCCGGAGAGGAGCCAGCTGTGCCCTCTGGGTCAGCTGATATGGATGATACTGGGGAGGAGGAGGAGGAGGCAGAAATGGAGGGTAGTAGAGAAAAAGAAGAGAAAGCAAAAGAACTACAAGGCATGAAAGTGTTTAGAAAAAAGAGGAAGAAGAAAGGGAAGAAGGCAGCATCCTGCCCCAGCCCTTTCTTTCAGCTGCCCCTTTCCCTGTGGTCCAAGGTAGAAATGGGAAACAAGTCCTGTTGCAGGGAGAGGGAAGCTGCTGGCAGCCAGGTCTCTTATCTAGGTACTGATCTCAGCTGGACCAAGTCTCTTTCTGTTCCCAATCTGAGCTGGGCCAAGTCTCTATTCGTTATCTGGGTCCCTATCTGGGCTGGACATGGGAAGCGAGAAGCAGCCATGGGGGCAGGAGACCTTCCTCAGAAGGGGTGAGTGTTCAAGCCCCTGCACCATTGTGGGGGTGAGGATCTGTGCCCCACCTCTGTTGAACCCCAAGTTCTCTCCTACTGGCCCCCGGCTGTGCCTGTCTTAGGTTGCCCCACCCTGTGGGGTCTTACCCGTCGTTGACTACCAGCCATCTCTGGGCCAAGTAGGGTGATGTGAGGTTCAGTTCTGTCTCCTTGATAGCCTATGCCCCTGTGGCCTCCATGCCCAGCAACTGCCTTTGGATCCCCTCGCCTGCTGGCGGGGCCCCGGCATTGATCACATATCTTGGGGAACCCAGGTTTCTTCTCTAGAGAGGACCCAGCTCACTCCATTGGGCGAGAGACAGATCCATGGTACCAGCCACCGTGACCTCAGCATTAACAGAGAACTCAGGCAACAGCTGTGGGCAATTGGATTGTGAGAAGAGGGTCCCTCTTGACACAAGGGCAAGAGGGGCCAATATAGGACAAAGGAGAGTCCCGGGACAGGGCTTTCTCAGCCCAGGATGTCAGGCTCTTGGCACAAGACAACTCCACGTATGGGGCATATACCAAACACCCCCAGTCATGGCAGAAAAGGGAGGTGCCCTTCCTGAAACAGTAGGGGAGGGAGATTCTAGAAAAGGCTGTGTTCAGGAGAGAAGGAGAAAGGCCAAAGAACCAGCAAACAAGTAATCAGATTAAGAAAAAAGGAAAGGAGATGTGGGACAAAGCTGGGACATCAGGACAGACAAAAAGGAGGCACACGTGATTCTTCCAATGGACAGGTGGTTCCAGCTCAGGGCTGCACATAAGCTGCAGACGGGCACTGGTCAGGTGTGCTAACTTGGCCTCCCAGGCGTGACGGTCCCCAGGAGGGAGGCAGAGGCTGCTCCTTCTGGAAAGATATAAAACACAACCTCTTCCCCACATCATTACTAGATCTGGTAAAACTCTTCTCTGGTTTGTGTATCCTTCTACCAGGCTGAGTCAGCAGAGGCTATTGTACAGGAGGCCCGATGCTTTTTGGCTGCTGTACAACCCTCTGCATCGTATTTTTTAAAAATTTAACATATAACATTCGTCTCCCCCTTTTTTGTTTTTATAGAAAAGGTTTACATTGATGGAATTCTGACCATATATAAACATACATACTCCTCTGTATTCACAACTTCCCACTTCAACCCCAAAAGCCGCAGCTTCACATTTCTACTGTGAATTGGCTCCACCCCCAAGCCTCAGCACCTCAAAACAAAACCCCAACTTCAAGCCAAACTGTTAGTTTTTCCATTTGTGTCAAGAGCTAACTTTGATATGTAAAAACTAAGTAAAATCCACTTACTCAATCCAAAACAGGCATTAAGAAGAAAAACCCCAAATGCTCTCTTGTATCCATTTTAAGAGTAGGATTGGTGCTTTCCGCTATTACCTGAGTCCTGATCTATCACCCCAGGGAGAGCTTGCCAATCCTGCACTTTCCCAGGGTGGAAAGGCTGCAGTGGAGTTAAGGATAAGGCTCCTTGGGCCTACCTTCTCCCATGCCTTTACATTTACCTTTCCGGCACCTTTCCTTCCTCAGAAAAGCATGGACATACTTCTTATATAAAACATTCCCTCTAACTGGAAGTAACCTTAACTCCTCTGCTAGCAAGCATATGTTAAAAGATCAATACAGAGTCTTTTTACTTTAGACTCAGTATGGCACATCTTCTCAATCTAAGTTCTGTACTATCCACCCACTTACCCTACTTAACCTCTATAGGGGGGTCTGCAGCACCCTGGTGGAGTCCTATCCGTCCCGAGTGCGGGGGGGGGGGGGCGCTTACCTAGGGGAATCCTGTTTGGCGCCAAATGCTGGGGTCCAGCCCCATGGGGTCCAGGGGGTCCCAAAGGTGTGGACAGAGTCGGCGAAGAATGTTTTACACAGAGACAGCGTTCAGAACTCTCTAGCTTTCCTTAGTCTCTGTGGATCTTCCCTGTGCCTGGCTGAGGCCACAGAAAAGGATCCCAAGCTACCTCTGGGTGAATGGGACAATGATCAACCAACTGAGCCACACTGGCCAGGTTCCATTTTAAAAATACTTCATGCACAAAATGCACAGCATCATATAGTGCTGAAAGGATTAGAGGCAAAAAAAAAAAAAAGTGCTCAGGCACTTAACCAGCTCTCTCATCAAGGCGGGTGGTTTTTTTAAAACACTTTTAGCTGTTTCTTCTTCATTTACTGCACATTTCTAAATGAAATGTGTGTGTTAACATGCATTCATTCATTATTTCAGTGACTTGTCATGTGAGTTCCTACTCGGTGCCACACAGGGTTCCGGGAGCTGGAAATACAGATTAACACGATGATCAGAATCACTGCTCCTGAGCAGCTGGCTGGTGAAGGAGGGAAGCCCAGGCATACATATGTGCATGTGCTTAATATTACACAGTGGTTAGCGCTTCGGAGAAAACGGGCCCAGGACAAGTGCCTAGGGATCAGTGTGACGGGAGGGTGGGTGTGTCAGATTCACAAGGTCAGAGAAGGGCTTTCTCAGGAGATAACATTTACAACACCTGTGGCACAGGGTCCCGAGCAGAGGAAAGAGGTGGGGTATTGAGCTGGCTGAAGGCTACTCCCTTCTCAGTCTCGGTACAGAGGGTGAGAGCAGAGGTTGGACAGATGCCTAGCAGCCTGGAAATACAGTGCCTTTGATCCAAGCTGAGATACTGGGGACTTTCCTGATTGAGACGGGACAATTGGGCAGTTTTCAACTGCAGACTGGCATGTTCTAAAATTATGCTTTGTTAATTTTTTGGAAAATAAACTTCAGTGGGGAATCCCCTCTGAGATTACTTCAACTGCAAGTGAGAGAGGAAGGCGGATTGGCTGGGGAGGGATGGGAGTCAGGAGTGTAAGAAGCAGAGTTGGGGAAATACTTTTGTTGTTGTTGTTAATCCTGACCCAAGGATATTTTTCCAATTTTTTTTTTTTTAGAGAGTAGAAGGGAGGGGGAGAGGCAGAGAGAGAGAGAGAGAGAGAGAGAGAGAGAGAGAGAGAGAGAGAGACATCAATAGCTGCCTCCCACACACACCCCAACCAGGGCTGGGGATTGAGCTTGTAACCAAGGTACGTGCCCTTGACTAGAATCGAACCCAGGACCCTGGAGTCCCCAAGGCGATGCTCTATCTACTGAGCCACACTGGCTAGGGGATGGTTCGGGAGATATTTTGAAACAGGACTTTGTAGTATATTTGAAATCGGCTAACACTGAAAGAAATCAAGTAGGAATACTGTGTGAGGAAAGACATATTTCCATTTTATGATTTGTGGAAAACTGAAAGAGAAGCAATTGCTA
>NW_005875034.1:0-13466 GCF_000147115.1 Myotis lucifugus
TGTGGGAACACACAGACCACCAGGGGGCAGCTCCTGCATTGAGCGTCTGCCCCCTGGTGTCAGTGTGTGTCATAGTGACCAGTCATTCCCAGTTGTTCTGCTGTTAGGGTCAATTTGCATATTACCCTTTTATTATATAGGATATATATATATATATATATATATATATATATATATATATATTATTTTATGAGCTACCATCAATTATTAAATTGTAGGAGGTATTTATTCTAGAATGATATTTTGTCCCACAGCACACCATTCATCTCTTTAAAAAATCTTCCTTAGGATAGAAGTGCCCCATTTTATACTCCTGTGATCCACAAATGTCTTAAAACCTTTGTGCTACAGAATTCAATACTAACAGAAAGTCAAGTCTTTTTTGTTCATCACAAAGCATTATTTTCCTCATCTATGGAGAGTTTTTGTCCCTCCATAAACCTAGAATATGAAATCTGTAAGGCCTGCCTATTTAGGAGCTGTCTTTATATGACTCATTAGGTCTTCATAGTTTGTTCTTTCTGTCTCTGAATTTAAATAAATAACTAAATAAATAAATAAATTTTGCTTCCATTGTGGAGCATCAAATCTTCTCAACCTGAATAAATGAATCCTAAGAGGTAGGTTCTCTCTCTTTCTCTTTTTATGTTTATGTGGCTTTGCATATAGCAAAAATGCTCACATTTTTGAGCAGATACATACAAAATTGCAAAATATTTGAGAATGTCTGAAATAGAGCTCAAACTTTAACTATTCCTTTAATCCACCAGCTGGCTCCAGGATCATGTTGGGGATTACAACATTGAAAGCAGCTTGCTTTTCACTTAATTTCAGAAATGTTACCTGATTCCTCTTTGAGTCCATCTTCATCAGCTAACAAGAAACACACTACCCATCATTTAGCCTCTGCTTTCATTTCACTCCATGTTTACAAAGCCTGGTTCCATTTCCCATACTATTACTTATGACAGTTTAGAAAACACTTCTGGTTTCCTAGGTTCCTTAGGTAAGCATCCCTCTTGGTTTGATTAATTCTTGGGACTATTTCTGGTAATCACTTTTAGGCAGCTCTATCCTCATATTTATTCTCAACCATGACGTGTTAAATCTAATAATAGAGACTATGTTTAGTCACTCATGTATTACCAGTGTCAGCTAAGTGCCTGGTACAAATATATGTCGTTTGCTTTCATTTGATAATAACAAATCTTTTATCCACTTCAAAAGCCATTATTTAAATTTTCACTTTTCATTATATGTTATCATTTAAATAACCAATTTAAACTAACTCTAAGGGAAAGTAAATCATCTGAGAATTTTTCTGGTTCAAAGAAGTGCAGAACAGTTTCAAGAAATAATACCTGATTTTGAGGAACTTTTTTTTTTCATGAGAGAGACGATACACAGAGAAAACAGGGGCATCTAAGAAATAAAGACATAATTATAGTGTAGATATTGTATAGGTAAAAGCTAAATTAGGCAGAAGGTGTATATTTAAACCATTAGAGAAAATGATTTTATGAGCTACCATCAATTATTAAATTGTAAGAGGTGTTTATTTTAGAATGATATTTTGTCCCACAGCACACCAAGTATAAAACTGTCTCTTGTGTGGCCATCTTGATTGAACATACTTTATAGTACAGAATAATTATTTATGTGTTGATGATCCCAAATGCTGCTGGGAACGTGGAGTAAATAAACTTTAAGTCATTGCTGGTTGGAATGCAAATGGTGCAGCCACTGTGGAAGAGAGTCTGGAGGTGTCATTATAAAACCAAGCATACTCTTACAAAGGTTCTAGCAATCCCACTCTTTAGTATTTACTCCAAAAAACTGAAAACCTATGTTCTGCACATGAATGCTTATACTAGTAGTAGTCTTAATTATAATGCCCAAATTTGGAAAAAAACTGAGATGTCCCTCAGTAGTGGACAAAACAAATGTGTTATATCCAGACAATGGAATATTATTCAGTGATAAAAGATATAAAACTTTCTTTTCTTTTTTTAAAATATATTTTATTGATTTTTTACAGAGAGGAAGGGAGAGGGATAGAGAGCTAGAAACATAGATGAGAGAGAAACATCGATCAGCTACCTCCTGCACACCCCCTACTGGGGATTTGCCCGCAACCAAGGTACATGCCCTTGACCTGACTCGAACCTGGGACCCTTCAGTCCACAGGCTGACGCTCTATCCACTGAACCAAACCAGTCAGGGCATAAATCTTTCTAAAAAAAATAAACTTCTAAAAAGAAATGAGCTGTCAAGCCATAAAAGACATGGGAGAAATCTTAAATGCATATTACTAAGTAAAAAAAAAAAAAAGCTAATGTGAAAAGATTGCATACTGTTTGAGTCCAACTATATAATATTCTGGAAAAGGTAAACCTTTGGAGTCAGTAAAAAGAGCAGTGGGTGCCAAAGTTTGGGTTGGGTGGATTAATAGGCAAAGCACAGACGATTGTTAGGGTAAAGAAAATACTCTATATGATAACATAATGATTTATATACAGGTCATTAAACATTGTCCAAAACCGCATAGACCCATAGAATGTACAACAAGGATGAATAATAATATGAACTATGAATTAAAGGTGTATGATGTGTCAATATAGAGTCATCATTTATAAATATCCCCCTCTAGTGGGGGTATTGATAATAGGGGGTTCTATGCATGTGTGGGGCCAAGGAAAATCTTTATACCTTCCTCTCAATTTTGCTGTGAGTCTCAAACTGCTCCAAAAAAAATAATAAAGTCCTAATTAAAAACAAAAAAAAATTACTTTGGCCTTGAATAAAAACCTCTATTTGCTTTTTCATTTCTCCTTATTAATTACTAATAGAGATTTGTTCTTTTTTTTAATATATTTTTTTATTGATTTCAGAGAGGATAGGAGAGGGAGAGAGAGATAGAAACATCAATGATGAGAGAGAATCATTGGTCGGCTGCCTCCTGCACACCCCCTATTGGGGATCGAGCCTGCAACCCAGCCGTGTGCCCTTGACTGGAATGGAACCTGGGACCCTTCAGTCCACAGGCCAACACTCTATCCACTGAGCCAAACCAGCTAGGGTGGGATTTGTTCTTTAATGTTTATTTTACCTTATTTGAGAGTATCTGTTTGTTTTTATTTGGACATGTTTAAAAAATGTCTTATTATTCTGTAGAATTAAATTCTTTATATTTAGGTTCCATCCTTTTTACTTTGGGAAAAGTGTTTCTAAAACCCATTTGACTGCTGTTAATATTACTACACAACCATTTATTTGGCGATTTTTTTTTATATATAGCTCACAGTCATTTGACTTCAATTTTTTTAATGTTCTTACATTTTTTGAAATTATAGATACCTGTATTTTTTGAAATCCAGTTTGACAATCTTTAACTCAATAGTTTATTGAATTTATTTTGATACTTGAGTGTGCCGAGCCAGTATGGCCAAGGGTGAACCTGAAGAGGAGCAGTGTGGAGATCGGCTACAGTGTTTGGACAGGTTCAAGTCTTGGACTAATGAGAGGGTGCAGTCTTCTCATGGCCACGTGCAAGTCCCAGTTTGGAGGGCAGAGCCCTCCCAGCACAATTATAGCCAACAGCTATAGTTGTAAGCTTGAACCTATGGTCTGAACACATGGCCCCACGTGTCTGAGTAATGTGGGCTTGATAGAGTTCAGGTGCACGTAATTGAGTAGAATCGAAACCCAGGAGAATGTTGAACAACTTGACCATGCCCTTACTTTGCCTCGTGGAATCTGTCTATAAAATAAAAACACAGCTTGTAGTCTATGGCACTGTCTCTCCTTCTGGAAACAACGTCCCACCCAGACCCAGCTTTTATTCTCTTGTCTGTCTTTTCTCCATTCTTCACCATCCCCTCTCAGGGTCACTGAACCTGGCTGAGCTGGGGTGGAACATAAGGCGCCCTGGAGATGAGTATGCCATGGCTGTGCAGGCTCACCACAGGCAGTGAAGGATTGAAGAAAAAACAGACAAGAGAATACAGCTGGGGCTCGGTAGATCTCCCATGCCTGGATGAGGACACAAAAGACCCAGCCTGCAAGCCGATGCTTTATTTTATAGTCTGATTAAAACAAGGGTGGAATGCCCTGGCCGGTTTGGCTCAGTAGATAGAGTGTCAGCCTGCGGACTCAAGGGTCTCAGGTTCAATTCCGGTCAAGGGCATGTACCTTGGTTGCGGGCACATCCCCAGTGGGGAGTGTACAGGAGGTGGCTGATCGATGTTTCTCTCTCATAGATGTTTCTAACTCTCTATCCCTCTCCCTTCCTCTCTGTAAAAAATCAATAAAATATATTTTTTAAAAAAACAAAAAACAAAAAACAAGGGTGGATTAACATGTATACAAATGTTCTTGTTTTTTGCGGGCACATACCGAGTAGGAAGTGTGCAGGAGGCAGCTGATAAATGTTTCTCTCTCATCGATGTTTCTAACTCTCTATCCCTGTCCCTTTCTCTCTGTAAAAAAATCAATAATAAAAATATATATTAAAAAAAACAAAAAAACAAATGTTCTTGTTTTGGCAACACTTGCTGAACCTCCCACAGCCCATTAGCTATTTAGGAAGGAATTAAGGAGGGTTACAAGGTCAGGCTTAATTATGCTAGGAGAGCTCTGCCCTCCAGGCTGGGACTTGTTTGTGGCCCTGCCACAGGTCAGCCCCCCGAGGCTTGACTCTAGAGCCTCTTCCTACACTTGCGATGTACTGGTAATTATTTCTACTATGTACCATACTATTTCAACTTTTTTCTCCTGTGTCCTGTGTTACTTTCTTCTTCCAATCTTGCCCCTCTACCTTCTTTAAAAAACATAGTGGCCAGATTATTATGACCACCTGACATTTGTAGGAAAATTTGCTATAATTTCGCGCTGAAGTTGCTAGAGGTCCAGACCATTATAAATAGGGAAGCAGGTTGTTTACCATGACAGTAGAAGTGATTTTTATCTGAAGATATGGGTAAACAGCCTTTGAATGTGAGATATATTTGAATGTGAGTGGCCAGATTATTATGACCACCTGACATTTGTAGGCAAATTAGCTGTACACTGTATTGTATGGGATATGGAAGCCGAAAGCCTGTTCGAACACCTTTGCTGTCTGCAGTTACCAAGATAAAATGTTTCCAATTCACACAGGAACACAGGGATTGGACAGTTAAGCATTGGAAAAAAGTCATGTGGTCCAATGAATCATGTTTCCAGTTGCATCATGCAGGTGGCAGAGTGAGAATTTGGCGGAAACAGCATGAAAGCATGCATCCTACATGCATGAGTACAACCCTTCAAGCTGGTGGGGGCAGTGTTATGGTTTGGGGCATGTTTTCCTGGCATGATTTGGGCCCTTTAATTCATGTGGAACAACGTCTGAATAGCACAACATACCTAAGTATCGTTGCCGATCAAGTTCATCCTATCATGTTGATGGTATATCCCAATGGAGATGGCTTCTTCCAACAAGACAATGCACCATGCCATGGTGCTCATATTGTGCAGGAGTGGTTTCAAGAACATGAGGGAGACTTTACCTTGCTTAGGTGGCCCCCACAATCACCAGATCTCAATCCAACTGAGCATTTGTGGGACGAAGTTAAAAGAGCCATCAGGCAGCTGGTTCCACAACCATCAGATCTCACAGAATTGGACAGTGCTATTCATCAGGCATGGTGTCAGATGCCTCGCATCACCTTTCAACATCTCATGGAGTCAATGCCAAGAAGAATCACCGCAGTATTGAAGGCAAAAGGTGGCCCAACGAAGTACTGATGGGGTGGTCGTAATAATCTGGCCACTCAGTATATATGTATATATATTGATTTTAGAGAGGAACTGAGAAGGAGAAAGATAGAAATATCAATGATGAGAGAGAATAATTAATTGGCTACCTCCAACATGTCCCCACTGGGAATTGAGCCTGCAACCAAGGCATGTGCCCTGACTGGGAATCAAAATGTGACTTTCTGTTTCCTAGGTTGATGCTCAATCACTGAGTAATGCTAGCCAGGTCCTACCTCCTTGTTTGTTTAGATTTTCAAAGTACTACTTTTTTGGTCATTACATTTTTCCCTTTATTTTTTAGACAAGAGAATTATATTTTTCATGTATATAATTTTATAATTATTTGAATAGTGATATTAACTTAATAAAATCTAAAGTTGATCAGCACCTTTAACTTCTGTTTGAACAGTAAAAATATGAACATAATATTAATAAAAATAGTTAGAATGACCCATCCCATTTTTATTCTGCTGTTAATAGTATAGTTCTGGTTTGTTTTCAACCCAAATTGACATCATTCATATCAATTTATACTGTAAATATCAGCTCAGTTTTACTCTATTAGCTAGTTATAATATTTATACTTATTTTTTATTCATAAATGTTCCATTTTTATCTGAGAACATTCTCCTTCTACCTAAATACATTTCTTTGAATTTCCTATGTAGGTCTTTTGGTGGAAAAGGAAGCTATTTCTAGTTAGAAGGGTTGCTAAGACTTTGAAAAACCCTGGCATTGATCAGTCACTGGCTCTGGTCTGCATGAGAATGAAACTGTAACCTCAGTAAAGCAGGTTTCTCCAGCTGAGACAATGCCCAAAGTGGGCTAAGGGTTCAGAGCTGTCCTGAAACAGTCTCCGGTACTGGTGTAATAAATTTTTTATTCCTGAACATTGATCTTGGCAATTCATTTCAGTGGCCGCCTCACAAAGGATTTTATGTTGGCAGTTGTTTTCTATCATCACAGAGAACTTTGTGATAGATATGTTTGTTTGCAACCATAGAACAATGATTCCATTGTATTCTGGCTTCTACAGTTGCTGCTGAGAAAAGAGCAATTAGTTTAATTGCTTTAGCCTACATGATTTATTGTTCCTTCTGGCTACTTTCAAAATCTCTGTCCCTCTTAAAAACAGCTTTAAAAATGTGTGTGTTTTGAAATTACACTATGATGTTTCAGATGGAGAATGTTTTCCTTTATCTTATAAGCAATATGGAGGGGAGTTTTCTAGATATGAGGTTTTTTTTGTTTGTTTGTTTGTTTGTTTTTCTTTTTCTCAATTATAGGAACATTTAAGCAATTATCTTTTTCAGTTTCATGTCTTCTCTAGTCTTCTGGACATCCAAATGGACATATGTTAAACCAAACTCTATCTTGATGTTTCTTAATATGCCTTTCATATTGCCTAGCTTTGTTTTTCTGGATTTCATTCTGCGTAATTGATTTTGCTCGATTGTCATTTTTATTAATTCCCTTTTAGCTGTGTTTAATTTTTTGTTTAATCCATCTATGGAGATTTGAATTTAAATTATTATCTTATTTATTCCAAAAAGTTATATTTCGTTATTTGGCAAAGCTGATTAGTTTCTTTTTGTTCCACATCATTGTTTTCTCTTTTAGTTTTTGAAATATTATACGTGATTGTTTTATAGTCTGTATCTGGTAAATCTTAGCTCTGATTTTAATATAAAATTATGAACTTTTCTCTACCCTGTCTGTTAGCTTTGATACATGGACATTGTTTCATGAAATGTTTGAGAAATCAAATGTGAACTGCCTGACCATTTACCTTATAACTCTGTGGCGTTTTTTAGAAGAATAACTAGAAGCCCGGTTTCACTAGCGAGCACCTGCCTTGGTCTTGCTAGTCAACTAGGTGGTGCTTTAAATCAAAATCTGTGATTATTTTTCAGATCAAATAGTTAGTGTTAATTTAAATAAAAACCCCTCAAATGGATGATTCTATGATTACAAATTCCCAGGGAATATCTTTCCCCCATCAATTCAATACCTGGTTCATTATAGATTATTTTCCTTCAAAGTGGGATTGATTTCTCCTTTGTTCTTATACTGGCACTATAACTATTCAAGGTCTCAACTTTAGGCCAGGTCTCAGGTTTATGCTGTGATATTTCATTATATTAGAGTAAGCTCTAGGTCCTTTTCTCAATATCCCATATAGCCCCAAATTAGATGATTAAGGCTTCTAGGTTTGGGCAGAAACATGACCTTTACTCCTAACTGCTTCCAAGTTTCCAGTATTCACTTTGTTTCTGGAATCCATGGATTTATTAATTTAAACTAGAGGCCCGGTGCACTAATTTGTACATGGGTGGGTCCCTTGGGATGGCCTGTGGAGATCGGACCCCAGCTCGCACCCCCAGCCTTGCAGCCCCGCAACCCCACCTGGCACCCCACCTTGGCCTGGCACTGCCCTCTCACCTGCTCCACCATCCTGCCTGTGGGATGATTGATCAGGGCCGGCCACCCCACACAGCCTGATGCCCTCAGTGCCTGGGAGCCAGGTGGTGGCCCCACCCCTCGCCTCCACCGCTTGTCGCCATCTGCAGGGCAATTGATGGGGCGATTGGGCCCCCGTTCACACCCACTTTGGCCTGGTGCCACCTACTCATCTGGTCCACCATCCTGCCATGGTCCCGTTCTCATAGGGACCCATCAGGGCCAGCAACACCTCCACTGCAGCCTGCTGTCAGCACCGTGTCACCGACGCCCTCCATGTTCCGCACCTCCCCCTGGTGGTCAGTGCACATCATAGCGAGTTGTTGAACTTCTGGTCGAATGTCCACTCGAGGGGACAATATGCATATTAGGCTTTTATTATATAGGACTAGTGGCTCATTGCATGAAGATTCATGCAATAGGCCTTCCTTCCCCTGGCTGCCGGCACCGGTTTTCCTCTGGCACCTGGGACCCAAGCCTTTGGTCCAGCCACAGCAGCGAGGCTTGGCTTCTCCACTGCAGCTGCAGCAGCGAGGTTTGGCTTCTCCCCCAGCGACCCAGGCCCCCAGCCCCTCCTTGAGTGGAGTCCAAGGCCAGCGGGAAGCTTGGCTTCCTCTGTTGCCAGGAGCAACCCAAGCCTCCTGCTTGCTCCAGCTCTGTGACCACTGCCATCTTCAGTCATCTTCAGTCTTCGCTCCGCGCCTGCATATGTGAATTAACTGCCATCTTTGTTGGGTTAATTTGCATAGTCGCTCTGATTGGCTGGTGGGTATAGTGGAGTGGCAGAGTGAGGGAGTGATGATTAATTTGCATGTTTCTCTTTTATTATATAGGATGTTTAGCAATTCATTAAAAATTACACACATGTGCACACACACAAGCTATCTCTATTTAAATATTGCAATTATTTCAGATACTGAAATAAGATTGATAATTCATCTATATATTCAACTATAGTTCTGCAAATGTTCCATACATCAATATAAATATCACATTTGAATGCTTCAAACATTTTCAAAATTGTCTCCTTATGTGGATGAAACATAAGATGGCCTTCATCAGACTTCCCAAGAATCAATGATGCTTTAGGTCACCTCTTTAAGTTTTTCTAAATTGGAAAAAAACAAAATGTTTAGTTTTAATTCTGTTAATAATCAAATAATACATATTGCAAATTATTAACAAGCATAAAGTCATTACATCCTATAATTTAAAAGTAGGGTCTAACACAGTGGTCAGCAAACTGTGGCTCGTGAGCCACATGAGGCTCTTTGGCCCCTTGAGTGTGGCTCTTCCACAAAATACCACGTGCGGGCGCACATGTACAGTGCAATTGAAACTTCATGGCCCATGCGCAGAAGTCGTTATTTTGTGGAAGAGCCACACTCAAGGGGCCAAAGAACCGCATGTGGCTCGCGAGCCACAGTTTGCTGACCACTGGTCTAACATCATTGTGGGAATATAATAAGTTTGCTATAGAAATCCAAA
Organism: Myotis lucifugus; assembly: GCF_000147115.1. Classification (NCBI taxonomy): domain Eukaryota; kingdom Metazoa; phylum Chordata; class Mammalia; order Chiroptera; family Vespertilionidae; genus Myotis; species Myotis lucifugus. The sequence goes on from NW_005875034.1 coordinate 9,745, forward strand.
ATCTTCAGAATGACAATCTATTTTTCTAGCTTCATATATTTTGCTTATGATAAAATAAAAATAATTCATCAGAAGCTATACAATAAAATATAAATAATTTATCTTTCAGACTCCTCAAAAGTATGTTAAATGTATAAAATATGTATATAGTTATGATGATGTTTATATTTAAAAATAGTAATTAGGGAAAAATTCAAAACAATAACAATATTATTATTTCAATCAATTCTCAGTCTTATGTTCAGACTATTAAAATAACTATAGATTTTAACATAACTCAAAATAATTGAAAGAATGAAGTACAGAGAAGTAAAAGCAATTTAAGTGTATGATGCTACAGTGTCCCATACTACGAGGAAACTGCATTTAACTCTAGGAACTCAAGAAATGCGATAAACAGGGTATTGGGAATTGTCATTCTGATCCCCATCATTCTTCAGATGAAACAGCTAAATGCCTCATGATATTTCTGCTTTATACTGTGATGCTATTTTGTTTTATTCTTTATGAGTTATCGTCAAAATATCAGAGCAACTTAACACATTCACTAGACAATGATAACCTTTGAAAATTACTTATGTTTCATAAAGATACATAAAAATGTAAAATAGGAGAACAATTTTAGGAATTGTGAGAGAGTATTGGAAATAAGTGATTTGAAATTCCAAATACTTTGTTGTAAAGGTTTTGGCTGCATTTGAATCTGAAGAAGAGTGTTCTAAAGGCATAAGAAGTATTGATAGCACATAGAAGCAGAAAGCAGGAGCTGAAGTGGGCAGAGCTCTTCCTCTGGAAGGCAGCTCTATCTAGTGGCAATGTGTGTTGTGATACAACATTAAGTTGGGGAAGTGATATCCCAACTGGTATATGGAGGACAACACTGGGGAATCGTAAAGGCAGAAAGTTTAAAGATGGTACTGCATGCATGCAGGAAGTACCATTAGAAATGTATAACACACTAGGGGCCCAGTACACGAATTCCTGCACCTTGAAAGGAACTGTGGGCTGCGAGGCTGCAGTAGGCATAGGGGCAGTTCTCAGCCCATCCTCCGCGCCCTTGCCTGGCCCCTCTCGCCGTGCCCCCTGACCCCCTATCTGCTGGCAGCCCCGCTCCTGCCTCTGCTCCCACAGCGGGTGACAGCGCAGGGCCCGCTTGCACCCACCGACGGCGCAGAGCAATTAGGGCTGGCGCCAGCAGCTGGTGCGAGTGAGGCGGGCGCCTTCAGTGGGTGCGAGCAGCAACTGCTGCCCTGATCTCCCCTCAGGAGCAGGGGAAGGTGGAGAAGCCCTCAGGGGAAATCTGGGCCAACAGCTGTCACTCGCACCAGCTGATGGTGCTGAGTGATCTGGATGGGCGCCAGGCACTTGCAGTGGATGGTGCAAGTGGCGGGTTTTGTGCCAGCTGCAGGTGAGAGCAGGGCTGGCGCTGGCAGTGGGTTCAAATGGCATCTCTGGTACTGGCAGCAGGTGTGAGCGCTACGTGGGGCCATGGCACACGAGAGCAAAGAATTTTCAGTAACCACCAGAGGCTTGCTCCAATGACAGCGACTGGCACCCCCGCTCACCTGCTCCACCATCCTGCCACGGCCAATGCCTGCCATGTTCTGCACATGCCCCCTGGTGGTCAGCGCACGTCATAGCGACTAGCTGTTGGGTTGTTCTGGTTGTTCCACTGTTTGCATAATAGCCTTTGATTATATAGGATAACTGGAATTCAGAGAGAGGCTCCAGTTGGGAAAGAGGAAGGTGGAATGGGCAGTTATAAGACCTAGCATGTACAGGCATTTGGCAGGTTACCATGGTAGAACTTGGAGTCATGGGTTCAAAACTGTATCCAATAAACGGGGTATATGGAAAGAATGGGATTGTAGGTATAGGACAAAAGCTCAATAATCAGAGTTGGGCATGAAGAGCAAAATTATATTTGACTATATATCAATGGTTTTTCGTATTAACCCTGATTGGGTTGGAGTATAGCACGTACCAAGATTAAAGCCTGTAGAACTAAAGGCAATATATTAGAGTGAAATGTTAATGACAAGACAACAAGGCATTATGGGAACTTAAATGAACTTGAGTGCATATCTCATAGGAAAGAGGCAGTTCTTTCTGACTCCAGGGGATCATTTGCATGTAGGTTCCATGGACAGATCTTTATTTATCTTTCAGATTAGACATAAATCTTTGTTTGTTGATAAATGTCATGGCAATTTAATTTTGACAATTAAATTGTTATTGGCTTTTAGACTAAATTCCCTTCTACTCAGTCCCAAGACTTTGTTTCCTCTAAACTGGAGCTTGCCAGCTTGCTTCTCTTTAGAATTAAGGATGTTTCACTGGAGGCAGAAATTGTGAAGAGTGTTACCTTTGACCTAAGATTCATTAACTATTTCTAGTCATGCTCATTGAGAAATCAAAAGCTATTCTGGACCCATATTAGTCACACCAAGAGTTGCTCCCCTGTCCTGTTTGTGAAGAAATAGATCTTGGTTTTCAAATCAGGATCAAAACAATTTAGGAAGACATACATGCAATTAAATTCAACAAATATTTACTGAATAATGTCTGAGTCTTACGCCCCTGCTTCAGCACTTGCTAATGACTAGTGTATTCCTTTTGCACAGTGGTAATATATTTATAAGCATGTTGTTGCACTTCTTGATTGCTTGCTTAGTAAATAGTTTCTTTGGCTTTGAGTTTCTGTACCTGTATTTATCACTTTTTGTCTTTCAACCTAGATTTAACCAGGCTCAGAAACACCCTTCCTCCTCACCAATGTACTTAACAGAATACACTTCTTCTAATAAAAATGCTGATGTACAGAAACATAGCATTAGAATGATTGACTGTATTTAAAGAAATGGGTTTCAGGGTGAGAATTACCCACTAAACTCCATCTTTTACCCATCTTTTGTCAAAGCTTTAACCTTTCTGCATGTTCACTCCAGGCTTGATCCAAAAGCCTTGTGTGCAAATATCAATAATATTTCAATAGTTAAAAATTACTTGGGCCTTTTCTTCCTTCTTTCTGAGGTGGATGACATTGTATGTTAATAATGCAAGAACTTACCATTAAGCCATTTACCCAAGGCCTGCCTTAGTATTTTGAAAGAGAAAAGGACTATGGGATTTTATTTAGGATTCTACAGTTGCAACATCAGTACTAGTAGAGATCTGTAAACCTTCAGAAAGAGGATGTGCACACCTAACACACACACACACACACACACACATACACATATATATAAATGTAATGTTGACATTATTGCAGGTGTCCACCTTTTTACCCCCCTTTGCCCACCTCTACCCTTCCCCATCTCCCCCTCCCTTGGACAATCAAACTATTGTCCATGTCCATGGGATATGCATATCTGTTCTTCAGCTAATCCCTTCACCTTCTTTATCTAGTTGCTAGAGGCCCAGTGTACGGATTTGTGCATCAGTGGGGTCCCTCAGCTTGGCCTATGGGGATCGGGTGGAAACCAGCTCTCTGACATCCCCCAAGGGGTCCCAGATTGTGAGAGGGCGGTTCTCAGGTGACACACCTGGAATCGGGCTCCCTCCTCTTTGGTTCCTGGTGTGTCACCCGAGAACTGCATCTGCCAAGTCACCGCAGCTCTGCAGCTCCTGCATTGAGCGTCTGCCCCCTGGTGGTCATTGCATGTCATAGCTACTGGATGGTTGGCCAGTTGGCTGGTAAGTCGGTCACTTAGGCTTTTATG
>NW_005875035.1:0-11598 GCF_000147115.1 Myotis lucifugus
TCCTCAGATGAAGATTAACAACAAAAATATTAATTAATTAAACTTATAATAAACACACACCAGAAAATGTAAAAACTTCACAGCATATTAATTATAATTTTTAATAATGCTTGTAATATCCAGACACTGTTGTAAAAATTTAACTAATATTAACTTATTTAATCACAGCAACAACTCTGTTAAGTATGATATCATCCTACCTGTTTTATAGTTGAGAAAACTGAGGCAAAGAGAGGTTATGTACTGATAAGTCACCAAGACGTAGTAAAGTGGGAATACAAACACAGATCGTTTTGTTTTAAATTTGCATGATGGAAAACATAATTTTGTGTTTCTTCCCAGGAAAAGAAAAACACAGGAAGGGAGAAGGAGAGATTAATTCAGCTTTTATCCACAGTAGATGGTAGGCCTGTGCATGACTCTGTATCTTCTAATATCCATTCTGTTCATATGCTACCTGTCTTCTCCCACCTTTAAGATCTACCAGTTTATTCTGTTCTTGAACTGCCTTCTCCCATTTTCTACTCAACTCTTGTTTCCATCGTATCTTGTTCTCAGCTTTCAGGGAAGGATGTCAGAGTGTCAATTCCTTTCTGTTCCACTGGTGGATAGGACTCACTGATGTAGATCCTAAGGAAGAAGAAAGAGGAGGTCGTCATAAGGCTATGGTCTCATGGTAGACTATCAGATCATGATAAGAGCAGGGTGATCATCACAACATCAATGCATTATTTTAATAAAAATTTTGTCATCTCCTATGAGATGTATTTTTAAAGCTCTCTTCTGGATCTATCTTGATAATCTGGGGGCTTCAAGGAGGAAGTGATGTTTTCATAGAGAAGGAGATAATATATAAAAATCCATACGATGAAAGGAAAAGGCACACAAATACATACTGTTGGAAACCGTCTCATGAACTCTGTTTCTGTTGATTGGAAATTGGTATTGGTATTCTGCATTTTCCTATGGAATAGGTGAGCTTGTCTCATTTAGCCATCCTTCTTTGGCACTTCTATTATATTTTCAGTCTATATTACTAGTCCACTCTATAAATATACTACCAGGACATATCTGGACCTCTATAAAATAATGTAAATGAAGCACTCTATGAACAAACTGAAGTCAAGGAAATCTCAAGATAAAATGTTCCTAAGATTATATTTCTGTAAATCACACATTAGTGGCCTATATATATTTCTTATAATTTAACATAGTTATAAACATAGATGTATCACACTGTTTACTGGCATCCTTGCTCTTTAGCTAATATCCCAAAATGTAAACTGTAGAGGCAGAGAATATTTACCCTCTTGTACCTAATCACATCTGACACCTGAATTTCCAGCCAAATGGATAAGGACTGGCACTGAATGAAACTGCTTCTAAAGTTGTGAAGTTCTCCAAGATGCCATAGGATGCTGGGAAATGTTCAGGTCAATGCCCATTAGAGAAAGGTCAGCTACTGAAAGATGAAAGTGATTTGAAATCTCTCTATTTTAATAAGTATCATGTGATCTCACCCATATGTGGAATGTAATGAACAAAATAGATCCAGAAATAGAGAAGCATGAGACAGACTGAAGAATCTCAGAGGGGAGGCATGGGGTGGGGTGGGGAATGATTAACCAGGGAATATCCTATATAATAAAAGGGAAGCATGCAAATTAACCATCACTCCATCACTCCGCCACTCCGCAACACTCACCAGCCAATCAGAGCAACTATGCAAATTAACCCAATAATGATGGTGGTTAATTTGCATACATAGGCACGGACTGAAGACTAAAGACAACTGAAGATGGTGGTGGTCACAGAGCTGGAGCAAGCAGGAGGCTTGGGTTGCTCCCAGAAACGGAGGAAGACAAGCTTCCCCCAGCCCTGGACTCTGTTTAAGTAGGGGCTGGGGGCCTGGGCTCCGCTCAAGGAGTGGCTAGGGGCCTGGGTCGCCTTCCAACCAGTCCTGGCCTCCACTTGAGGAGCTGGAAAAATAAAAAAGGAGGGCCTGGGAACAGCCGGAGCGGAGAAGCCAAGCCTTGCTGCTGCGGCCGGACCAAAGGCCTGGGTCCCGGGTGCTGGAGGAAAACCAGTGCTGGCAGCCAGTGGAAGGAAGGCCTATTGCACGAATCTTCATGCAATGGGATATATATATATATATATATATATATATATATATATATATATATATTCATAGCCCATGTACACAGACAATAGTGAGGTAAAGGCCTGGGAGAGGTGGGTACAGAGTGAAGGGTGTCTATGGGGAAAACAAACAAACAAACGGGACATCTATAATACTTTCAACAATAAAGATAATTTTTTTAAAAAGTAGAAAAATGATATTTAGAATAATGACATTGAAAACATGAACTAATCCAAGAAATAAATAAGGAAACAACACTGAGCCACAAGAAAAGGAATTATCAATATATAGACAAAACAAACACAAAAATCCTTTTGACTTAACATTTTTTTACTACTTTCTATAATTTTAAAATATATTGTGTCCAAAAATTAGACTGTGAAAATATAACCTGATTATAGCAATAACAATAGTTTTATTGATCATTAAAAATAAATACAAATTAATTAGGATTTACATTTTTGGTTTCTGACTTTTAAGCTTGTCATTAAAATTCTCTGAATGGGATTTAGTACAGGGGAAGTACTTTAATAGTTAAGAATTCAGACTCTGAAAATGTGTCAGACTGGAGGTTGAATTCTACTTCCATCATTCACTAGCTTACTGAACACTAATTTCTGTATTTTTAAAATAGAGTTAATAACAGTTCATCTTTGATAGAGCCCTGCAAGGGTTAAATAATACAATACATTCAACCAAGAGCAATATAAGTAGTACTGCTCTTCTTATTATAATAAAATATTAAAGTTTTAGTAAATAATTTAAAAGTTTTAATAAATTAATATTATTGCTGTTGCTATACAAATATTTAGGCTTAAACAAAACATTGTCATTCACTCAGCCTCAAGGCAGTAATTTGTTCTTGGTGTTCCCACAAATTCTTCCTGCCCCCTTGAATATATCAATTCTTTATCTATACTGTGGTAGCTTCATGGTTATTTTATATCATTCTTCACCAAAACTTTATAAGTACTTTTAAAACCTTTCTCCCCGACCAATTCCCATGCCCATCTTTCATCACCAATAGTTTATTCTGCATATTCCTAAAATGATAATTGTATTGCTTTTGACTAGAAGATATCTTTGGTTGACAACCGTGTAAAGTGTTCTAGCATAAGTTATTAGTATACATATTTAATTTTCTGGTACAAATGAAGTATGTTATCTCAATTTAATTCTCACAACAATCTATGACTTTCAGAATATTGTTTCCAATTACAGATGACAATATACTCAATTTGCAAGTAACACCATGGCAACAGGGGCCAGCAAAGGTCCCTTCCAATCACTGCTTATTTCAGATCTTCCTGCCACTGCTTCCTTCCTCCTATTTTCCCCAAATCAGGTACTTGGTCTAGCCATATGGAGTATCTTGCAGCTCCTAGAATCTTCTATGGCCTTCCAGATGTTTGTGTCTTTGAACATCAAATTCTTTCTCAGAATGACTGTAATTTCTTTCTTTGGAATATTTTACCTTGTGTTAGAAGAGTCCTAATGCATTGCATAATGTACATATCTTTACTATAGCATATTTGTAGTGTGTGTGTCTTTCTGTATCTATACGTAGTTTTTCTTTTTCCTAGACCACTAGACTAAAATTTCTTCAAATATAGTCATATAGTCAAAGGTCTTATTTTTCATTTATTTTTTAATTTTTTTCCACATTTTCTAGCACAGTTTCATGCACATTATAGGTGCTTAAAATGCCTGTTTTAATTAGAGAGTGAGTGATGTTGGTATTTGGTGTTATGAAGTCAAAGTATTATGCAAATCATTGCCATTAGAAAATATCATTGTATTTTCATAGAGCCATTGCTCTGTGGTAACCAAGTTTTGATTTGATATTTTAAATGCTCTGACCTGTAATCATAAAGAGAATAAGTCAGAACTGTGTTTTCTCAATTTATTTTTTCAATTTTACTTTAACCACACAAAGTAGGAAATATTAAAAGTGTTTTTTTCTTAATAGATTCCAAGTCTCTTTTTCATAACGTTACATTTTTGGCAGCTGATGATTATGGAATAAAAATGATGTGATTCTAATAATAAAATGTAAGCTAGCCAACTCTATTTCCTACTGAATACTCTATAAAATAAATTATAATAAACCAAACTTTTCTGGACAGTAATGATGGATCATTCCAATTTATCTATGTCGCGAATAAAAATATACCTATCATAAATCCTTTCTTTTAACATAAATGATTGCTGTTAAATTTCTGATGATGATACCTCCCACAAATTATCACCTGAGGATCCTTAAAAAGAAACTGAAATATATTATAGATGATTTCATTCTTAGTATTCATATTGATCCATACACTGCATCTGACTTATTGAAATAATTTATCCTTCTAAAACATATTTTATTCAATGACGTGATACTTTATATGAATTCATCATCCTTTTGCAAATGCCAACTACATTTAGATATAAAAGAACTCTATTAATCCTTAATCAATAAAATTTATTGGTGTTAGCAGTATCAAAAATGTGTGCACAAAATATAAGGACCAAGAAAACCTTATTTAAATTGACACAGAAATCAATAATTCTATTTTTTCTCTTTTTCTTTATTTTCTCTCTGTTTTGCCCTGCTGTACCCCTTAACTTTCTGGTTATTTATATCACTTTTTTTGCTGCCATTAGTAGAGTTATATAAGATAGAAGAAAGGATAAGGAAACTAACATTTTTTTAGTATTTAATATAGAAAAGTCACTATACTTGACAACTTACAATACATTGTTCCAATTCTAAGATGGATATTATTTCCCTCAGTTTACAGGTGAGGAAACAGAGATATCATAATGTGTACACAATGCCCAGTGTGATACCAATAGATGATATAGTAACTCAAAGGAAAAGCCATTGTAAAAGACTAACCTAAGTCAGAGAAGGCTTCATGAGAAAAGCAACGTGATGGAAGAGGAATGTGAGAATGACCTGTTAGAATGTAAAAGACCTAGTGGAGAATTTGTTTAAGTGAAAAGCTGGTGACAAACTTGAGTTAATTTTATTAGGAAGCATGAAGAGTCTCAAATACCAGATGAGTATGGAATTTATTTTATTATAAATGTAATATTTTTATGGTCTTACATGATGGTTTAACATGTGTTAAACTTTGTTTAAGAATGTTATTCTGACAACCATAGGGAATCTAATGGAACAAGAATAGAAAGGTGGCAAATTGGCCAGTTGAAAATTTTTGTTGTAGTCTACAAAAGAGAATTAGTGAAGGGATGAACTGTGGTTTTGTGAACAGAAAAAATATAAATGAATCTGAAAAGATGATAAGAATTTAAACTGATATACTATGTACAAAATTTATCTAGAACTGGGAGGAGAGGCAGGTGGAGTCAGGGGTAACTTCAAGTTTCAGAAATGGAAGATAGAAAGAATGGTGGTACCTATGGACTATCGAGGAAAGCAATAAAGATTATAGAGGAGAATGGAGAATCTGGTTTCAGCTTAGTAAATTTCAGATTTTAAAAAAATCTTCATGATCAGATGCTTAATGTTTTATCAGAGATGCTCAGAGTCTAGTTTTAAGGTTTATCTCTACAGAGGGGGAAATCAAAGTAATGAGATTACCTGAGATTTCTGAGACAGAAAGCAAAATGTGACGCCCTAGTCCCTTTCAACACACCCTCATTTAGAGGGAAGGTAGTGCTGGTTAGCTCCACAGGCATGCAGTATGCATTGAAGGGCTAAATGGGTGAGAGCGACAACTTTTGGGGATGACTAAGTTCATTCAGGTCGTGTTGGCAAGCCCACTTGGCTTTACAATTAACTTTTTTTAAAAAAAAATAATAAATAAAATTTTATCTCCTGTATGAGACTCATATTTTTCTCAGTTTTATTTAACTTGGGCAGAGAGAAGTTATGATTGCTGACTCTTCCATCTCCAATCTATATGTTATGATGGAAATGAATATGTGGCATCTAAATCCTCTGGGTAATACTCACCCGTGGCTTGAAAATACTGCAGAATCCAATTTCTTGATAAAAAATTACTATCCTGTTCAGGGTTAGGGGCATTTTCCTGGTGTTTAAAAGTGGCAGATATATTAAGGTGATCTTAATGAGTTACATCTTAGTTTAATCCCCTCCTCTTGAATGCAATTGGAACCTGTGACTTGCTCCTTTAAAAAAAATTATAAAAATGATGAACAGCCACTTTTTTTATTATGTTATTAGAGCCCTGGTGCATGAGAATCATGCACTCAGGAGTGGGGGCCCTCAGCCCAGCCTGCACCCTCTCACAGTCTGGGAGCCCTTGGGGGATGTCCAACTGATGGCTTAGGCTCGCTCCCCTCAGGGCTGCTACGGAGGCGGGAGAAGCTTCCACCACCATGCTGTGCTGGCCATCCATGAGCCCAGCTTCTGGGTTCCTGGGCTTCTGGCTGAGCAGCACTCCCTCTGTGGGAGAGCACTGACCACCAGGGGGCAGCTCCTGTGTTGAATGGTCATTCCACCATTCGGTTAATTTGCATATTACCCTTTTATTATATAGGCTACTGTACAGCAGGGGTGGGGGACCTTTTTTCTCCCAAGGGCCATATGGATATTTATAACATCATTTGAGGGCAATACAAAATTATCAGCTTAAAAATTAGCCTGCTATATATGGTCAAGCATTTAATTAACTCACCCCTAATGCCTTGGAAGGCCCAGACAAAATGATTTCACGAGCCTTATATGGCCTATGGGCTGGATGTTCCTTACCCCTGTCTACATAATAGGTATATGGATGTCACTCCCTTCTGATCAAACTGAGAAGAGGCGCTTAGCCACAGACTTTGAAGAAGTCAGCTACAATACTTTGTGAATGTGAAGGCTTTAAAGAGGTTCACATGGCCAGAAACTGAGGGTGGCCTCTAGGCACTGAGAATGGCCCTGGACAAACAACAGCAAGAAAATGAGAACCTAAATCTTCAACCACAAGGAGATGAATTCTGCCAGTTAGCAGTGGATTATTCCCCAATCAAACTTCCAGATGTGAATTCAGTTTGATCTACATCTTGATTGCAGCCTTGTGAAATTCTCGAACCAGGCTATTTCTGGAATCCTAACCCATAAAATGTTTGCAATGATAAGTGTGTGTTAAATTAAGCCACTAGATTTATGGTCATTTGTTATGCAGCAATAAGAAAAAAACACTAATATGCCAAATGTATAATTGGGATAATCATACTTGTGATTTGGTACAGCCTCCTACAGCACCAATTACATAATTGTCTTGTTGCACAAGAGCAATGATAGTGGTGAAAGCCAAGTCACAGCCTTAGGAGTTGCTCCCTTCAGCAGCCATGATAGGGAATAAGAAAACAAAAATTACATCATGCTGATGTGGGGGCTTGTGAAACTAAACATCACCCTGAAGTATAAAAAGAATGCAAGGCTGGGGGTCCCTGAGATATCTCCATTTATTTCACCAGGCTGCTTCCTACAGTAGAGCTACAAATCCTTCCACAAACCCAACTTAGGAGCACCAATTTCATTCACTATGCCAGATGCCATGTCTTTGCTAGAACAGATTTGCATGATCTCCAGGAAATGGTACATGGACATTGATTGTGTGAGTGCATTATTTTCTATCTCTATCCTCAGAAAAGGATAAGGAACAGTTTGCAATCCCATGGGACAGAAACAATATATATTTCCAGCTTTGCAAAAAGGACTGTGTTAACTTTTTAATTATATATATAACAATTTTGTCCAAAGAGATTGAGACCATTTAGATATCCTGCTGACTATTAAAATGACCCATTACGTCAACAACATCATGCTATTAGAGACCTTGGCTTATGCCGCCACTCCATTGGGTGGAGGGTGACCCCTATGAAAATCACTACACCATATGACCACTTTATTTACCTATTTAGGGGTTCTGTGGTTACGAATATCTTGGCACATGGCATCTGAAATAAAAGATAGTTCAGTCACCTACACTATCAGATAAACAAAGGCACTGCCATTTGCCATATGTATATGTATTTGTAAAAACCAAATGTTTGCTTTCCTCCTACTAGGACAGTCTTTCTTTGTTCAGCTTGGGTTTAAAAAAACCTCCATTTTTTCATTTGTGGCCTGCAAAGACTGATTGTACCTTCTAAAAATTAAATGATGTTGAGATTATTTAAAGATCTGTTATGTGAAGTTTAGAAGCTTAAGATAATTGTGTGCCCTGAAGGAATCTCATCATTAGATGCCTTTGAAAGCCCTATTTGTGTTTCACTCTGTCTTCATGTGTCTGTAGTTTCTTTCATCAATGAACACAACTGCTCCACACAGCCCCTCAGGCAGGAGTTGCCGTAAAGAGTCAGTTTTCTGTGCAAGAAAAAAGCAACTTAAAGGGGTGTTACAGAGTGTGTTTACTAGTATCTCTCACAGAGTTTTGTTTTCAGTCATCCTCTGGCCACCACACACTGTGAACGGCAAATGCATCTCGTCAATAGAATCAGCGTCCTCCATATTCTCTGGTAATTAAAGTTTGGCGTCAATTTACAAAAGTAAATGATGGAAGCATTTTTTTTATATTTGATTGGTTAGGAAAGTACAAAACTCCTAATGAAGGAGAGGCCTTTAAAAATTATTCCTAATTTATATAGATTTTCTCCATCTACTGCTTAAATAATTAAATAAAGCCCAGTTTCTTCAACATATCAAACAAAATCTAGGAAGGTTAGAAGAAAAACATAGAAGTCATAATCATAGACTAGAGAGTAATTCTCTATATGGCAATGGATTATTGACATTATAGTATCTAATTTAAGAATGTGGGCTTGTTAATGAGGAAGTTCTGGGTAAGGTCTACCATTCACTAATTATGTAACTTGATTAATGACTACACACTGCTAACTTCAGTTATCCCTTATAAATGGGGGTGTTAACAGAACTTACCTCCCAGGGCTGTTTAGAGTATAAAGAGAAAATGCACAACAAGGAGTTGGCAATGGGTTAATATGTGACACATTTTAGCACTTCTCCTCGCCTTTCTCCTCCTTTTTCTTGGCATTAGAATTTTATGATGGAACTAGAAATCTGAAATGTAGCAACTTTCCAAAAGATCTCCCTACACTTTTGTTCTTAACCTTGAGTATCACCTTCTGAAGAGGCCTGCCTGTGCTACCAAACTAAATTAGTTCCAACAAGTAGTTCTATTCTTTACCCTATTTTATTTTTGCTAGCACTTAAAATGATTGTCTTGCCTATGTACCCATTTACTATTTTATATTGAATTTGCAATTTCAATGTCTGTGAGAAGAAAATCTTTGTCCTGTCATGCTCTGGCATCTAGCAGGCACACTGTACATAGTCCTTGAATTAAGGAATGGATGCCTTTCCTTTTCTTGCTTCATCAGAAGTGTGGACTGTTTATTCTGAAAAAGGCCCCTTGAAAAATCTGTAGTTCATCTCTTCTTATGGCTGAATAGTATTCCATAGTATATATGTACCACATCTTCTTTGTCCAGTCACCTATCAAAGAACACTTTGGTTGTCTCCATGTCTTTATCAACCATGAACAATGCTACCATGAACATAGCAGTGCATATATCTTTGCAAATAAATGTTTTCAAGTTTTTTGAGTAGATACCCAGAAGAAGGATTGTTATATCATGTGGTAATTCTGTTCTTAATTTTTTGAGGAACCGCCATACTGTTTTTTATAGTGTCTGTACCAGTCTACATTCCCACCAGCAGGGAATGAGATTTTCATTCTCCAAAACTCTCCCATACTTGTTATTACCATTCTTGTTGACAATAGCCATTCTAACAGATGTGAGGTAATAATTCATTGCCTTTTGCAACAACATGGATGGACCTTGAGAATATTACTAGTATGTTAAGTGAAATAAGGCAGTCAGAAAAAGCTAAGAACTATATGATTTCACTCATATGTGGGATATAAGTGAAACTCATAGACATGGGTAACAGTATGGTGGTGACCAGAGGGAAGGATTGGGGGGTGGGGGGCTGATAATAAAGGGGACAAAATATATGGTGATGGAAGATGATTTGATTTTGGGTAGTGGGCACACCATGCAATAATCACCTCATATATCATAGAAATTTACATTTGAAACCTAGATGATCTTATTCACTAATGACACCCAAGCCATTTAATAAAAAATAAATTTTAAAAGGTAAAAATGCTGATAAAAATGAAAAATCTGTTGATGAAACGTAACACAATTTATTAGACTTGTTACAGCAAGAGAGAACAATGCCTTGATAATCATTTTTATTAGCATCTCAAAATAGAAAATGGGTTCTGATATAACTAGGGCTTCATAGCTTGAGCTGAATGATATTGAGGTGAGAATTGTTCATACATGGAAATATTACTGGACCCAATTCTGTTTAACGTAGGGATAAAAATTATTTTGTTTCAGTTATTAAAGATTTATCTGCTTTGGACACAGGAATTCCTTCCTTAGTTCTGTCCTGTCATTACAATTGCATATTGCAGCTTGACTCAGTTTGGATTGGTTTTTATTTGTGTTTTTTGCATTAAGATACTATTACTTGCACATTTTTCTATCTCCTTTATGTTCATGCATATTAAAACTCAGTCCTAGGCTTTCTTGCAATTTCATTCATTCAGATATACCCCCATTGTCACATCTTCAAGCATAATCAGTTTTTAGTTGACTCTTAAACTTTTACATTCTCGTTATGACTTTTTTCCTAAGTTTCAGTCCACTTTCATATACAAATGAATTCACATTTATAAGATTTTGTTCCATCATCACAGCCTTATCTACATATCTAAACATTGACCAGTGGGCATCCTCTTAAAGAGTTTTTACAAAGCTCCAATAGAGGTTTTATTATTTGGATGGGTTTGATGCTTTGGAAATGAATTTAACTCTATCACTGCTGACTCCTCACCCCCATCCTATAATAAACTTTCCATCTCATTCCAGTGGCCAAGGATATAGTTTAGTTTCTTAACAACTGATGTTTGATTTTTACAAATACATTTCTTTATGAGCTCTTAACTTCTTTCTCTTAAACCCGACATTCACATAGTGGTCTGATTAATTTTTCTAAAAATATACTTTGACCTTGTTACTTAAAAGTCTTCAGTGATATGGAATTGCTGATTAATTAACATATAATGCTTATAGTTAATCCCTGAACAATCTTAGGGAATTATAAATAGTAATATAGTAGTAAACATTATACTTAGGTTTTTCTATATCCCTGAACTAGTCATACTGGTCCATATACTGTGCCTTAACTATGTCATGCATTTATCTCTATTCCTGACCATATGCTCTCCCTGCTTAGAATACTATTTATCTCGGTCCTATTCATCTTTTAATCCCCACTTCAAATTTCTCTTCCATGAAACCTTCCCAAATTAATATAATCTGTGGGATTAGCTAAATGTTGGAAAGCAATGGACTCAATGACAAGCTGTTGAGTGTCATTGTTTTAGAGATTAGAC
>NW_005875035.1:11736-13603 GCF_000147115.1 Myotis lucifugus
TTCAATTCTGGTCAAAAGGTACATGATTACAGCCTTGATCCCCCGAAAAGGAGCATGCCAGGGAAGCAGCCAATCAATGGTTTCTCTTTCCATCATTAATGTTTCTATCTCTCCCTCCCTCTCCCTTCCTCTCTGAAATCAACCAAAACATATCTTAAAAAAATTAAAAAGAACAAGAAATGCAAAATATTTGGTTCACTGGTTTGGTTAACAAACAAGTAAATTAATAAACAAGCTAGAGCATCAGAGGACTGTTCTGAGATAAAAAGTGCCTTCAGGTTCACCAGGCAGCACTGAAAATATTCTCATTCAATAGGGTGTAGTACCGCTCCGCCTTTCCTACATAATGTATTGTCTTTGTTTCTATCCTATTAAATGTGGGAAATATTTTGAAGTCAATTTGTTTCTAGTCTCTTCATGTAAAAAATATACATACATATATATACACACATATACAATTTATTATCTTCTAGGACTCTTCAAAGTTATGAGACAAAGAAATTACATTTTCAAGTATTTTGCACATAAAATTGCTTCCAAAGTAAAATCCAAAATACTTTACATTAGCACCTGAGTTCCAAACAAGTTTCCTTTAGGGATAAATATGTTTATTGCTTTATTGCATCAATTGTTGTTCTTTAAATGGATGTGACTTAAGATTAGAAAATAGTACATAATAAACCTTCAAGAAGTCCATATTCATTGAATTTAAAGGTACAAGAAAATCGAATTCAATTTTTCTCTTGTATGTTTTAATACCTTACTATTATTTAGTTAACTAAATAGAATCTTTTATTTTCTGGTATCTAATCGACTCTCTCTCTCTAGAAACTGAAACACTTAGGGAATTTCTGGAAGAAATTTCTGTAAGACACTTTGTGTCTTGTCTATGTACTGATTCAGATGACATTTCTCATGCATCATTAATTATATTTTAAAAACTGTTTCCCAAGTGTTCTGAGGAATCCTAGTCTCATGGGATCATAAGAAGAAGTGTAAGAAAAAAAAATCTGTATTCAAATACATTGGGGAAAATTGTCTGCTCAACTTTCATCTGGAGATTCACAGGGCATATTTCAATTTTAAAGGCTCTCCAGAGTCCGGTAGGAAATAAACTTGTTTCTTTTCTACTTAATGTAGTTTCCCTAGCATTTTACGTAGTGTTCTTTAGAACAGTATTTTTCAAAATATTTCTGTTAAAGAATGGTTTTCCTTGGTCTCTAAACTGTCAAGATATAATACTTTTATAAAGCACAGTAAAAATGTATAATTAAAAACATGAAATGTAAAAATATAAGATCAGGTATTTGTTTGTAGCTTCAATAAAATAATAGTGTCAGATTTCTAGAAAATTGAAAATGCACTTAATTTTTTTTTTGTGTGTAGACTGTCCCTGGTTCATAGATCACAGTTTGATTAGTATAATTATAAAATATATTGGTTGCCAGAGATCTGGAAATGTCTTTAGGTTTGTTAAAGAATGGTTGATAATAAAATAAAATTAAAATTACTAACTTTAAATATTTCAGGAAACTCTACTCACTTGGATATATCATGTTCATTATTTCTGAATAAAATATTTTCCAGATAAAAAAACCAACCCTGGTCTAGTTGATTTCACATTCTTTCTCCAGTCTACTTTCCTTTAAATTAGCTTTTCTTACATGTAAATTTATTTGTATAAAGTAACAGAACACATGCTTTTGTTGTGTTACTGCTACAACTCACAGATAGACCTCCTTGTACATTATAGTTTACTAGAGGCCCAGTGCATGAATTCGTGCATGGGTGGGGTCAGGCCGGCCCACCCTAATAGGGCCAATCAGGCCAGGCTGTTGGGGGGGAGGGCCCACGGGAGATTGGCTGT
>NW_005875036.1:0-13463 GCF_000147115.1 Myotis lucifugus
TTCCACACCCAGGGGTGCCGTCTGAAGATGCTGGGGGCGGGGGGCGGGGTGAGAAGAGGTGAGGCACTGAGGGCCTGAGGGCGGGGGGCTGCTCTGTGGCACTGACTGTGCCCACCTCGCTCTGCCTTGGTCCAAACCCACAGACGGTGCAGCGCCCGGAGGAGGCGTGCGGCCGCGGGTGATTCTGGCTGATGATGTACGTGTGGGCTCTTCAGCTGTGGCCAGTGGGCCCTCTGCGAGCGGCGTCCACCTCAGGAGCACCAGGGGGTTCAGCACCTGCTGCTGGCTTCGCTGTGAATCTGCAACTGCCCTAAAAATTCAAGCCTATTAATCACACACGCACACACACATGCACACAGGCACATGCCGCACACACATGCTACACACGCGCGCACACACACACACACACACACGTGCCAAAGGATCTCATTAAACAATTGTAGGGCCTGACAAATATAGTGGAAAATTTCAGGCAGTTTATTTAAAAGCAAAGAGGAGCCCAGCCAGTGTGGCTCAGTGGTTGAGTGTCGACCTAGGAACCAGGAGGTCACAGTTCGATTCCAGGTCAGGGCACAGGCCCAGGTTGCAGGCTCCGTCCCAGTGTGTGGGGCGTGCAGGAGGCAGCTGATCGATGATTCTCTCTCATCATTGATGTTTCTTCCTCTCTTTCTCCCTTTCCCTCCCTCTCTGAAATCAATAAAAAATTTAAAAATCAATCAATCAATAAAAGCATTTTAAAAATAAAAGAGAGGACATGAAGCGGTCGGGGTGGGGGTGGGGAGTGTAACGCACTTTCGGAGGCATCGCGGTAAAGGCCACGCGTTTCACGGCCTGTTTTGCAGGCGGCACGCGGCTGGATTCGATTCTCCCACACGTTTCTTGGGCTGTTTTTCTTATTAGAATTGCCCGGGTTTTAGTACCTAATTTTGAAGAGGTTAAGAGATCAGGATTCAGTGGGACATTTAGAACGTGTCCAATCCCTTCCGCGTACCTTAGTTGTGTGGCCTCCCCATACACGGATGATTGATTGTTAGCAAGCGGAGCCTATGGTGCTGGCTGGTGTGCACAGGGCGGGCCCGCTAGTAATTTGAGAGGGACAACAGCTGTGCCCCTCCTCAGGGCCACGGGGCAGGGCGGGGGGGCGCCTGCAGGCCACATGTGCGTGGGCGCAGGGACGGGTCAGAGGGAAGCGAAGAAAAGTCGGCCCGTGGGCTGGGCCGCCGCCCGGCGGCTTCTGTAACTGCCAGTCCTCTCCAAACGGGAACCATCTCGAAACAGACTCTGTGCGTGAGGATCGCCCCTGTTGTCTGCCGCCCTTGGTTTTACTACTTTCGCGGTGGTTGTGGCTTTTAGGAGCGCGGGCGGGGAAGGGGCTGATGGGCGGCTGGCACAGGTCTGGGTGGCAGAGCCGCTAAATATAGCGCCGCCTCCGCTGTGGCCTCCGGTGTGGCCGGGAGGGCCGGTGGCCATACATGGGGCGCCGCTGTCTCCGCTCCCCGGCCCCATCGCGGTCACCCTGTGTGGGCTGCGTGGGCGTGGGCGTCGCTGTGAATGCAGAGCTTCTAAATTTAAGGACCATTTGGCGTGGGTATCTATTTCAGGGCGTGGATTAGGGTGAGTGTGAAGTCCAGGGACGAGACTGTCCCTAGGCGTCCCCGGGGACCACCGTCCCATCGTGTGTGTCTCCGGGGCATCTCGCGTGGGCACAGAGAGGAGCTGAGTGGAGAGCGTGGACCGATGCTCTCTGTGCTGTTGCGAGTGGGTCCTCTCACTTCCCGCGTCCTCAGGCGTGGCCGCGACGCGTGGCTGGGCGTTCAGCACGCGCGCTGAGAGCCTGTAGCAGGGAGGGGACTTGTCCGCCATCTGCCTCAGTCACTGACCACTTCCCACCTGCCCTCCCTGCGCTCTGTGCTCACGGGGCTGCGTCATTCGGAGCGCTTGTCGCAAGCCCGGCAGGGCGGCCTCTCATCTGCACTGGACAGAGCAACACTGCAGTGCGGCAAGGTGCTCCCTCCTGCATCTGTCCAACAGTCCACCCGACCATGGTCTGTCCACCCATTATCCATCCCTTATCTATCTAGCTATCTATCCATCCCTCCATCCATTAACCATCCATTATCTATCTATCCATCCCTCCATCCATTATCTATCTAGCTATCTATCCATCCCTCCATCCATTATCTATCCATCCATTGTCCATCCATTATTCATCCATTATCTATCCCTCCCTCCCTCCATCCATCCATCTATCCACTGTCTATCCATTATCTATCTATCCCCCCTTCTCATCATCCATCCCATCCATTATCTATCCATTCATCCCTCCATCCATCTCTCCACCCATTGTCTATCCATCCATCTATCCATCCATCATCCATCCATCCATCCGTTCTCCCATCCATTCATCCATTGTCTATCCATCCACCCATCCATTGTCCATCTATCCAGCCATCATCCGTCCATCTCTGTTATTTGTTATTAGCTATATACACAAAGGTAACTGAGGTGAATTAGGGCCACAGAATATGTATATTTTTAAATTAAGGATCATTGACCCACAGAGGGAAAAAGGGCCACATAACAACTTTAAAAAATTATGTTTTCTGCCTGGCCGGCGTGGCTCAGTGGATTGAGTGTCATCCATCCACCAGTCAGGACATACTGCGTGGGTTGTGGGCTCCATCCCCAGTAGGGGGCGTGCAGGAGGCAGCCGATCTATGATTCTCTCTCATCATTGATGTTTCTCTCTCTCCCTCTCTCTGAAATCAATAAAATCACATTTAAATTTTTTTTAAAGAAGTAAGCATTCCAGTCCCATGATTTGCTCACTGACAGCTTTATTGAGACCTGACGCATAGGCCATCCCGTCCACCCACTTGTTTCTGTGGATTTAAGTCCCTGAGTAACTTCAGGCCAGAAGTGGGGGATCATCAGCTCAGCTACTGGGGGTCACCTCCCTCCTCGGTGTCCTGAGGGGGTGACGGTGTAGCGACCAATTCCTATGGGGTCTGGAGGGGGTTCTCCTGGGGCACCAAGGGTGGGGCGGCCGGGGGAGGGCCGCGTGGAGCTGCCTGGGTCGCAGTGCCACCTGCCCGGGGACGGTGAGCCTGGCCGGCTGGCGTGGAAGCGGCCGTGCTGACCAGGTGGCCACGTCCCCCGCTGCCTCCGCAGAGGAGGGTGCTGGGGCCGGAGCCGGGACGGGGCCTCCCCATCTGGCAAGGCATGACCCAGGCGCTGCCCAGCCACGTCCCCCCACACTTGGCAGCCCTGACCCGCCCAGTCTCCCCTTTGCTTGTGAACCCCAAGGAGCCCAGCCCTGTACGCTGAAGGCCGGATGTGTTCTGGGGCTGGGACTCCTCCCCGCTGGCCCCAGGCACCTCACGGCCGGTCCACACTAGAGTCAGCGTCACAGAAGGGTCTGGGCCTGGCCACCTGCGCGAGCCACCCCGTGTGGGCACCTCCCCGCCCCACCGGCAACCCCCTCCCAGAGGAGGCACTGCACCCTCTCACTGCCCAGAGATGCCGGTCTCCGCGTGGCAAAGACGGAGTAGAGAACATCTTTTATTTTTTAAATATATTTGTATTGATTTCAGAGAGGAAAGAGAGGAGGGAGAGATAGAAACATCATTAATGAGAGAATCATGGATCAGCTGCCTCCTGCACGCCCCCCACTGGGGATGGAGCCCACAACCCCGGCACGTGCCCTGACCGGGAATTGAACCCTGACCTCCTGGTTCATAGGTGGACACTCACCCACTGAGCCGCGCCGGCCGGGCTGAGTAGAGAACATCTTATCACAAGTTCAGAATGTGCCTGCCTGGGCGTGGGCCCCGATCCTGAGCTCAGAGCTGCCGAAACAGATTCCCCAGATTCCTGCTTTATCAGAAGTAAACGAGGCGCCGCCTCCCTGCACGAGCCTCCTGGCGTCCCGAACGCCCGTTTCCGCAGGCAACACGCTGCCAGGTTGGTCTCAGTCCTTGTATTTGTCCTGGGAAAACTGACAGGCTGCTGCATTGACCACCAATGAGGAGGGCTAAGGGTTTCTTTCTAGAACAGAGAAGCCCAGCCCGGCCGGCGTGGCTCAGTGGTTGAGCCTCGACCTATGAACCAGGAGGTCAGGGTTCGATTCCCCGACAGGGCACAGGCCCGGGTTTCGGGCTCCATCCCCAGTGGGGGGCGTGCTGGAGGCAGCCGATCCCTGATTCTCTCTCATCATGGGTGTTTCTCTCCCTCCCTCTCCCTTCCTCTCTGATATCAATAAGAACATATATTAAAGAAAATAAAATAAAACAGAGACGGCCAGAAACCCCGAGGGGTAGATACAAGGAGAACAGAGAGACGAGGGGGACGTGAGGCCACAGATGTGCTTCAAACACCCTCCCCTTGGGGAAGGGCCGGAGCTGCTCTTCATTCCCGGAGGCTCCTGGGTGGCTGTGCTGCCCCTTTCCCGCCGGGTGGGGTGGGGACACCCGCGGAATCCTGAGCCCCAGCAGGTGGAGGGCGTGGGGCTGGGGCACCTCTCCTCTCTGCCCCGATCCCAGGAGCAGCCCCAGGAGGTTTGTCCCTGAGCCACCGCGTGCCAGCTTCCAACAGCTTTCTGTCTGGACAGTGACATGGGAGTTTCACGTGACGTCACACGTCATGGAATATCCTCCCTCTTTGGATTTTTCCTCCCAACCGTTTTAATTTTTTAAAAAATATATAATTTCAGAGAGGACGGGAGAGGGAGAGAGAGATAGAAACATAATGGTGAGAGAGAATCTCTGATCAGCTGCCTCCTGCACGCCCCCTACTGGGGATCGAGTCCATAGACAAGCTTGTGCCCTGACCAGGAATTGAAACCATGACTCAGGTTCCTAGGTGGACCCTCCACCGCTGAGCCACGCCGGCTGGGCTGCTCCTGGGCATCTTAATCCTCGGGCTGAAATCTAAGCGTTTAGGGATGACAGGAAGTAGGCGGAGTTCTTCCACAGACGGGACCTGTCGGCAGCAGTCCCCACCCCCCCTCGAGGCTCACCCCCTGCTTCCCCAAGTCGGCCCACAGCACCGCGAGGAATCAGACCCACTGGGGAGTCTGTTTTTCAGAAGGTCCCCCCGTGGGCCTACTGTGCACCGAAGCTCGTGAGCTGGTGCATGGATCCCCAGGGCCCTCACAGGGGTACCCCGGGGGCAGGGCCCGCGGGCCAGCGAGGACACGGCACCTGCGGACGCCGACGCCTGTCCGCGTTCCCAGCTAACAGCGCCCGCAGCACCTCCGCAAAGACTTCAACTCCACAAAACTCAGTGAGGCTTCCGCACCGAGCACACTGCAGATTTCCAAACCTGAGGTTCTCGTGTTGTTGCTTTTCTTTGGGTTAAACAGTAAAGTGCACCTCAGGCTCCTGGAGCATCTGAGCGCATTGCCTGGGGCCCTCCGCTCTCCCTCTGGGTGACTCCTCCCCCGCGTGCTTCCTCGTCCCCGCGCGGAGCCTGGTTCCCCAGGAGCCTGTCCCTGCCGAGGTGGATGGACGGTGCTTGCTGGTGCTTGCTGAGTCCGCTCAGCGTGCTCTTCCTCCGGGAACATGTGTGTCCGCACGATTTCCGTTGACTCTCCCAGCGAGGAGCCGAGTGCACGCCAGCAGCTGCTCTGTCTCCGCCAGCACGCGCCCCGCGCCCGGCCCGCCCTCCCCGGAGGCTCCCAGCGCAGGCCGGGCACACAGTAGGCGCGGGGTAGATGCGCGCATGAAAGAGCATATTGAGGGGCTCGGGCCTCCGGCCAAGAATGTGCGTGTTTGGAGGGGACCTTGTTTTGAAGTCCCCGGCCCGGGGCCTGCGCCCGCCCCGCGGAGCTCTGCAGTGTCGGGTTGTATAAAGACGCCTTTCTCAGCGAGGGCTCCCCTTCGCCTCCCTGAAAGGGGGGCCTTTCACGTCGCCCCGAGCATCCTGGGCCTGCTGCGGCCCGGGCTGTGCTTGGCAGCCGGTGCGTCTAGGACAACACAGGTGCTTCACAGCCCGTCTGTCTCCGAGGGCCGTGAAGGGACGCTGGATGGTGGGGGGGGTTCTCTCTGATTTTCTGGCCGCTGCCTTGATTAAGTCCAGATGGAAGGGGGAGAAGCCACCCCCAGGGGGGCTGACAAGGCCCAGTGTCCCCCGAGCCCAGCTGCCGCCCGCAGAGGGTGGCTTTAGGGCCGGCACCAGCCACATTCAGTGGGCGCCACAGAGCCCACCTTGTCTCTGGACCAAAGAGTCTTTGATGGGAGGGTTGGCATGACTGTGAGCATCTCCTTTCTCATGGAAACGCTGGGCAGGCGAATGGACAGTGTCTATAAAGAAACTATAAAAGCCTGGCCAGTGTGGTGCAGTGGTTGAGCATCGACCTATGAACTGGAAGGTCGCAGTTCGATTCCTGGTCAGGGCACATGCCCAGGTTGCGGGCTCAGCCCCCAGTAGGGGGCATGCAGGAGGCAGCCGATCGATGATTCTCTCTCATCATTGATGTTTCTATCTCTCTCAACCTCTCCCTTCCTCTCTGAAATCTATGTATATAAAAGGCTAATATGCTAAGTGTCCAACCATCCGACCGGTCGCTATGATGCGCACTGACCACCAGGAGGCAGATGCTCAATGCAAGAGCTGCCGAGCTGCAGTGACTAGGCAGCCGCATTCTCAGGTGATGCACCCTGAAACCAGAGAGGAGGGAGCCCGATTTCTCATGGGGCCACGCGATTCCACCTCCGGCCGTGGGTTATGTTGTTGCTGGGGCACTGTCAGCCCCGAATCTGGTTTACTGCACACTTGTGTTTGTGTTCCACACCCTGTACGACAGCAACTTTGCAGAGAGCCCTCTCACGCTCCGGGACCCCTCGGGGGATGTCGGAGAGCCGGTTTCAGCCCGATCCCCGCAGGCCAGGCCGAAGGACCCCACCTGCCGGAGGGACCCTGCTCACTCCACAGATGCTGGGGAGGGACCGTGGGAGGTGGGCTCCAGGGCGTGTCCGGCCCATCTCGCCCAGTCCCGCCCCACCAGCCACCTACTAATTAATTTCCTTTCAATGTGCACAAATCCGTGCACCAGGTCACTAGTCAACAATAAAAAAAATATATTAAAAAAGAAACTATAAAAGAACTCACTACTTTCCCAACTCTGGCTCCGACTTCACAAAATCAGGGATTATTGAGGGGAGCCAACGTCGTGGTCCTGTCGGCTTGGGTTTAAGCTCCGTCTGTCTTGTCTGTTCCCTGGAGGAGACCAGGAAGGAAAGGAGCAGGGCCCTGGGGTGGACTTGCTGGGGCTGGCGCCCTTGCCCGGGGCCCTGTCCTGCCACGTCCAGCGTCCGTGTCGGCAGGTCCTGGTGCACCCACACCGGTTATGGCTTCCCTTCTGGCTCCACTGGGCCGCTGGGAGACCCTGGTGGCGGCTGTGCCTCGTCCCTCTTGCCCCAGAGGAGCAGGCCTGACCCCCGGTCCCTGAGACCTGACACGATCTAGGACCCAGGTGTGGTGGGGATGGTCTCCTTCCTTCCGCGACGTTCGCTGGGAGACACAGGAGCTCTAGGACCCTCTGAGGTGGCTCCTCACGCTGTTACTCCTCTCCCTCTCAGTTCCATCTTTTGTAAAACGGGGTGACAGCACCCCCTTATCGGGCTGCCCTGGGCCTTGAAGGAGACACTGGGCCCTCGTGTGCGTTCCCAGTTAGCGCCCCGTACGCGTGGGTGTCTCCCTTCCCGGTTTGGAGGAGGGACAAGGCTCCCTGTCAAATGGTCTCTGAGCAGGGAGCCATTGTGAAATGCACCCGCGCTGCCAGAAAGGTGTTCAGTGACGCTCCGATCCTGTCACCATCAGCCACACCGTCCAGCCAGACCCGTCTGGCCGGTTGTGTCCGGGCCTTCCCGGCAGGCCTGGAACCTGGGCCAGCCGGCTGGCTGCGGCTGAGCCTGAGCCTGCACAGCCCACCTGGGACCCCTGCCTCCCAGGTTCCTGGGCCCCCACCTCTGCGGGAACCCCTCCCACTGCGGTGGAAAAGACACAGCGCTCACCTGCCCACGTGATAAGAACCTGAGGTGCTGCTTCTCGCCCACGGGGAGCTGACAGGATGCCACTATGGCCATTTATTTATCTATCTATTTATTTTAATTTTCGTTTTTACCCAAGGATATTTTTCCATTGATTTTTAGAGAGAGTGGGAGTGAGAGAAACATCGATGGGTTGCCTCCTGCGCATGCCCTGACCAGGGCCCGGGTCGGGGAGGAGCCTGCAACCGAGGTACATGCTCTTGACCAGAATTGAACCCGGGACCCTTTGGTCTGCAGGCCAACGCTCCATCCACTGAGCCACACCAGCCAGGGCGAGGGCCATTTTTTGTGCTGAACATTGGTGCTGTCCCTTTTCATCCTTGAACTTCCAGGTTGCAGACAGCTGGGTAAACATGCGAACAGCTCGGCCGTGTGGCTGGTGTGAGGTCCCAAGGTGGCCGACGCGGGGGTGCACCTCCCGGAGGCGGGCGTCCACACGGGTCCCTGGGGCCGTGGAGATCCACTCTGCCCGGCTCCTTGGTGGCCCAGGTGCAGCCGCTTAGGACACAGGACGTGGGTGACGAGGCCTGTGCCCTGACTGGTTCATAGGTCAGTGCTCAACCACTGAGCCACACCTGCCTGGCCGACCAGGCGTCTCCCCCGCGCTCTCACCGGCTCTGCCATGATGAGCAGGGTCCTGTGGCCTCTCAGAGGTGGAGGCCTTCTTCCAGCGGGGCCAGCGCAGCCTGGAGGCGACAGGCAGCTGGTCTACCCTGTGATGCTGTTGACTCACCCCGGGGCCTGGTCACTGGTAACTGAGGAGACACGGGAGAGGCCACGTGTGGCTGTTTGACTCTGTCCCCAGGGAACGATGGGCGCAAGTCCAAAAGATCCCGCTGAGGGCTTTAAAAACTTTCACCATTAAAAATACCTTTCACATTCTTTTACATTTAAGCCCGTCTTTAGACCTTTATAGAGACTGGCTAAGTCGCGGGGTGTTCAAACAAATATAAACTGCAGCAGAGACACCGTGTGTGTCTAGGAAATAATCTTCCGAGAACTACCAGCTCCCTGATTGTAAAACGGGGAACGCGTTCTCATGTGGGCACCACACGCTTCCAGGGCACACGTGTTAGACTGCACACCGCCCTGTGCGCAGCCGCCTGGCCTTGCCCAGGGGAGGATGGAACGGGTGACTCAGAGGAAGGGCCCGCAGAGCTGAGGCACCGCGTGGGGCGGGGCCTGCGTCACACCCAGCCCCGCCCTCTGCCCTCCGCCCTGGTCACGGGCACCACGACCTTTGTGCCCTGCAGTTCAGGTTTCATGATGTGAAAACTCCGAGGATCCCACCGCCGCCTCTGCCCGCCTGTGGTGTCGGGAGCACGTGAGAAGCTTCCTTTCTCCAGCTCACAGCGCAGGCCTTATTTCCCTTGGAACTTTAAACCACCCTTGAACGTGTCAGTGAGCCGGGCCGGCCTGGCTCAGGGGTTGAGCATCGACCTATGAACCAGGAGGTCACAGGTTCGATTCCCGGTCAAGGGCACATGCCTGGGTTGTGGGCTCGATCCCCAGTGTGGGGCGTGCAGGCGGCAGCCCGTCAGTGATCCTCTCATCACTGATGTCTCTCTCTCCCTCCCTTCCTCTCTGAGATCAATGAATATATCCATCAAGAAAGTGCAGGTGAGCCCTAGCCGGCGTGGCTCAGTGGATAGAGCTTCAGCCTGTGGACTGAAGGGTCCCGGGTTCGATTCCGGCCAAGAGCACATACCTGGGTTGCAGGCTTGATCCCCAGTAGGGGGCGTGCAGGAGGCAGCCGATCAATGATTCTCCCTCATCATTGATGTTTCTATCTCTCTTTCCTCCCTTCCTCTCTGAAATCAATAAAGAAATATATTAAAAAAAAGAAGAAAGTGCAGGTGAGTCTTCTGCATAAGTAAGCGCATTTGTTCTTACCAACGTGGGGGAGAAGTCCGCAGGCGAGGCCGCCTGTTTGTTTGTGACTGGATCCCTTATCAAGCCGGGATGTCAAAGAGGGACAACCCTAGGAGCCGACTCCTTCGTAAGCATTTGCGAGCTTCACCAGTCACGGAAGCTCGCAGATGTTTATTGGGGTGACATGGGAGTTATATGACCGCGATACAACGCCACGCCCGGGGCCAGCTTAGGCAGGATCCTTGCTCTCACCTCTGCTGTGGCCGAGAGCCGGGCAGCTGGGCCAGGGCTGGGTGTCAGGGACTAGTCCCTCCAGGGGCCTTAGGGAGTAACCCAGGACGGGAGGGAGGAGAGGACTGGCAGGAAGCTCTCGGACAGACGGACAGACGGAGGTGCTGGCAGAGAGGTGAGTTGTGTCCTCTTGAATAGGAGTGACATTTACAGTGGGTGCCCGGGACGCCGCAGGGTGGGGCAGGGCTGCCCGGTGGCTGGGCTCCTGGGCCTCCCGGGACAGGAGGGTGGCCCTGCGGGTGCAGCCCCTCTCCGCGGAGACTGCTGTGGCTTCGTCTCCCTGGACCACGGATCTCAGGACCGTCCAGGTGCCCCGTGGGGGCTGCGGGAGGCGGGCAGGGAGGCCGCTGGGTGCTGGTTCTCTCTAGGAATGTGCAGAATGAAGGAGCGGCCGGGAGCGCAGGCCCTTCCCTCTGTCCTTGTCGTGCCTCTGAGTTTGTCAAGTGTCCGGGCTTCCGTGGCATAAAAACTTCTCTCCTGATTTCCTAGTTATTTTTGTGCAATGTTGTTATTTTTCCTTTTTAAAATATATTTTTATTGATTTCAGAGAGGAAGGGGGAGGGAGAGGCAGAGAGAAAATCAATAATGAGAGAGAATCATGGATCAGCTGCCTCCTGCCCGCCTCCTACTGGGGATCGAGTCCATATCCCGGGCATGTGCCCTGACGGGGAATTGAACCGTGACCTCCTGGTTCATAGGTCGGAGCTCAAGCACTGAGCCACACCGGCCGGGCCAGCATTATTTTTCAAGAGAATGCTGGGCTGAGTGAAAACACGGTCCCAATCGCATGGGTTCACTGACCTGTGACGTGCTGTGCCAGCGGGGGAGGCGGGGGTGGTGGAGCGCAGACCCGGGAGTTCATTTGCGCATCTGTTTATGCATTTAGTGATTCAACCTGAATGTGTTGACTTAGGATTTTCCTGGGGGGGGAAAGGGCTAGATCAGACCCAGCCCTCCCTGTCCGGAGCTCAGTGCCTGGACTGGTGAGCAGCAATGACCTCTCCTCCAGGGCCAGGCCCTCTGGGGTCAGGCACTGGTGCTGGCAGTGTTTAACCAGCTCTCTGAAGCAGAGGTAGTGTTGCTATGCATTTCACCCACACGGAGCCTGGGTAGAGGGTAATTCAAAATCCTAAGACAGCCGGTGGGCGTGGTCCAGTGGTTGAGCTTTGACCTGTGAAACAGGTGGTCATGGTTGGATTCCCCGGTCAGGGCACAGGCCCGGGTTGCAGGCTTGATCACTAGTGTGGGGCGTGCAGAAGGCAGCTGATCAATGATCCTCTCTCACCATTGATGTTTCTATCTCCCTCTCCCTTCCTCTCTGAAATCAATACAAATATATTTTAAAAAATAACAAAATCTTCATGCAGTCAATACTCCGTGATGGAAATTGCTCGGAGCATTCGTTGGTCACGGATGGTTTTGTTCGTCTGTGCGGACCCTCCCCGTCCCCTAACTTGCCAACCAGGAAAGTTGACCACCCAGCGCCCACACTCTGAGACCTGCCAGTGGGAGGTGAACAAACCGACTACAGTAAAACCAGCCCAGTCTGCGAGGGGGGCGGGGGGCTCTCCACGCCAGCGGGTCAGGGCTGGGTGGGCGCTGCCCTCTGGGGACGTCTGGGCACCAAGCTGGGCCGGGAAAGGCCTGGCAAAGGGCCTGGCGTCTGCCCTGGGCCCGTCGGCTCCAGCCGCCGCGGTGGGACCCACTTTGCCCTGTGGCATCTGAGGGGCAAGAGCCCCGGGAGGCCTGGCGAGCCAACAAAGCCCCCTGTGACATCAGCCCTCCCCCTGGCTGTGTCCGGGGTCCCCCCAGTCCCCACGGCTTCACATAGAGGAGGAACCGGAAGCTCCAAGGATGTAAATCCTTCGTGGGGACCGGTCATTATCCAAAACGCCATGTACATATCACCGTTGCCCCGCCCGCGCCCCGATCCGAACGACGCTCTGCAGTAGCGCCCCCTCTGGCACAGCGCTCGCTTCCGTGGCTGACGTGGACAGAGGCGGCTTTCAAACCCTCCCCGTGGAGCGTTCAGGGGTGCTCTGCGAGGAGGAAATGGGACAGAGGTTCTAAAGCCACCGTGGGATTTCTAAGGCGAGTGACGGCACGCGGGCCTGCGGCGTGACCCGTCCCCGTCGCCTCTTCTAACGGGAAAAGGGGCTTGCGGTCGGCACTGCTCTGGGATCCCGGCCTGGGAGCAGACGCGGCCGTAACCGCGTTGTTTCAGCGTCGCTGCCGTGCGCACTGTGTCGTGGTCTTTGTAAAGCTTCCTGTAACTTTCTGTTGAGCATCGGGGTAGGGTCACGGCAGACAAGCCCCTGCGAGATGTAGAGAAGTCTGTAAAGCCTTGGCTGAGTGTTTTTTATTTAAAGGAAAATACATTTTATTCATTTCAGAGAGGAAGGGGGAGAGAGGGAGAGAGACATCCATGAGGAGAGAGAATCACTGATCGGCTGCCTCCTGCGCGCCCCCCACTGGGGATCGAGCCCGCAACCCGGGCCTGTGCCCTGCCCGGGATTCGAACCCGGACCTCCTTGGTCATAGGTCGACGCTCAACCACTGAGTGACTCCGGCTGGTTTGCTTTTTTTTTTAAAACAGATTAGACTTGAGCTGGGAAACGGTTACATTTTAACGTTAAGAGTCATTAAAAGTCCCAAGTTCCTTTGCGGAGCGCTGGGACCGCTGGGTTTCGGGGCTGGGTGGCGGGTTCTGGGTCCAGAGAAGGGGAGCCCCGGGAGCCTAGGCGGACGGAAGGACTCCCCTGTGCCGGACCCCACGTGCTATCGTTTTGGTTTTGATGAGAAAGAAGCAAATGGCCAGGAGCAGGGTTGTCAGAGAAAAACTGCGAGGAGGGGGGCGCCCCCTGCAGGCCAGGTGAGGTGTTAGGGGAACCGCGGGTGTGGACTTGGACCTGGGCACGCAGGACAAAGGTGCCGCTCAGCCCGGCAGGTCCCGGCAAGCTCAGAGGCCCCACGTCTGGGAGTGATGCGGGCGGGTGGGGGCCACGGGGCCCCTGGGGCTGGGGGCGAGCAGGTGGAGGCGGGCAGAGGCCTGAACGGCCGCCCCCTCTGCAGACACACCTGGTTTCCTCAGTGCCCGTGGCCGCCCCGGCCTGTTCCTCTCTCCCCTACCCCCCCCCCCTTCCCTGGGCGTCGGCGTCTGTCCCACGAGGCCGGCGGGAGCCTGAGCTGCAGAGGGACCGCGCTCGCTCCGCCCGGCACTGAGCCTCACCCGGGGCTCCGAGCGGCACC
>NW_005875037.1:0-6856 GCF_000147115.1 Myotis lucifugus
AAAGATCATACACCATGACCAAGTGGGATTTATTCCAGGGATGCAAGCTGGTACAATATCCGCAAATCAATAAATGTGATACATCATATAAACAAATTGAGAGACAAAATCACATAATCATATAAATTGATGCAGAAAAAGGCATTTGACAAAAGCTAACACCATTTTCTGATAAAATCGCTCAGCAAAGTGGAAATAGAAGGATCATACCTCAACATAATAAAAGCCATATATGATAAACCTACAGCCAACATCATACTCAGTGGGCAAAAACTAAAACCATTTCCCTTAAGAATAGGAAAAAGACAGGGATACCCACTCTCACCACTCCTGTTCAACACAGTAGTGGAAGTGCTAGCCAATGCAATCAGACAAGAAGAAGAAATAAGAGGCATCCAAATTGGAAAAGAAGAAGTAAAACTGTCATTATTCGCAGATGACATGATACTGTACATAGAAAACCCTAATGACTCCATCAAAAATTATTAGACTTAATAAATGAATTTGGCAATGTAGTAGGATACAAAATTAATGCCAAGAAATCAATGGCATTTTTATACACCAACAGCAAGCTTACAGAAAGTGAGATTAAAAAACAATCCCATTTACCATTGCACAAAAAAATTAAGATACCTAGGAATAAACTTAAGTAAGGAGGTAAAAGACCTCTACTCAGAAAACTACAGGACATTGAACAAAGAGATAGAGGAAGACATAAAGAGATGGAAGAACATACCATGTTCATGGATTGGTAGAATCAACATCATTAAAATGTCCAGATTACCCAAAGCAATCTACAGATTCAATGCAATCCCAATTAAAATACCAATGGCATATTTCAAAGACTTGAACGAACTCTCCAAAAATGCATCTGGAATAAAAAAAAAGACCCTGAATAGCTGCAGCAATCCTGAGAAAGAAGAACAAAGTAGGAGGGATCTCAATACCATCTATCAAGCTGTATTACAAAGCCACTGTTCTCAAAACTGCTTGGTACTGGCAACAAGAACAGACATATAGACCAATGGTATACAATAGAGGACCCAGAAATCAACCCAAACCACTATGCTCAATTAATATTTGACAAAGGAGGCAAGAACATACAATGGAGTCAAGACAGTCTCTTCAATAAATGGTGTTGGGAAAATTGGACAGATAAATGCAAAAAAATGAAATTAGACCACCAACATACACCACATACAAAAATAAACTCAAAATGGATTAAAAAAAACTTATATGTAAGACAGGAAACTATAAAAATACTAGAGGAATCCAAAGGCAACAAAATCCCAGACATATGCCGGAGAAATTTCTCCACCGATACAGCTCCTAGGGCATTGGAAACTAAAGAGAAAATAAACAAATGGGACTACATCAAAATAAAAGCTTTTGTACAGCAAAAGAAACCATCAACAAAACAACAAGAAAACCCACTGCATGAGAGAACATATTTGCCAATGCTATCACCGATAAGGGTTTAATCCCCAACATTTACAGGGAACTCATACAACTTAACAAAAGGAAGATAAACAACCCAATCAAAAAATGGGCAACTGACCTAAATAGATACTTTTCTAAAGAAGACCAAAAAGCATATGAAAACATGCTCAAAGTCTCTAATCATCTGATAAATGCAAATCAAAAAATGCAAATCAAAAGTTACCATCTCACACCTGTCTGAATGGCTATCATCAACAAATCAATTAATGACAAGTGCTGGCGAGGATGCAGAGAAAAAGGAACCCTCATGCACTGCTGGTGGGAATGCACACTTGTGCAGCCATTGTGGAGAACAGTATGGAGTTTTCTCAAAAAACTAAAAATAAAACTTCCATTTGACCCAGCAATTCCACTTCTAGGAATATATGCCAAGAAACTAGAAACACCAATCAGAAAGGGTATATGCACCCCTATGTTCATAGCAGCACAATTTACCATAGCTAACATTTGGAATCAGCCTAAGTGCCCATTAGCAGATGAGTGGATTAAAAAACTTTGATACATCTACACAATGGAATACTATGCTGCTGTAAAAAGGAAGGAACTCCTACCATTTGCAACAGCATGGATGGAGCTGGAGAGTATTATGCTAAGTGAAATAAATCAGTCAGGGAAAGATAAATATTACATGATCTCACTCATTTGTGGATTATAATGAACAACATAAACCGATGAACAAAAACAGATCCAGAGTCAGAGAAATATTGATCAGATGCTCAAACCTCAGAGGGAAGGTAGTGGAGGGCGGGGGTAAGGGAGAGAGATCAACCAAGAGACTTGTATGTATGCATATAAGCATAAACAATGGTCGCAGACAATAGAGGTTGAGGGTGAGGACAGGATTGGTGGGTGAGGGGCAATGGAGGGATAACCACACATTTGTAATACCTTAATCAATAAAAATAAAAAATAAATAAAAAACAAGTACTGGGAATACTATAGTGAATGAAACTTGCCTAGTCAAGTAGAGTTCTATGACAATAACCAATTAAGAAGACTTCTGAAGATACTTTGCCAAAATTTTAAAAGATAATTGAGATGGCATGGATTGTTGATTGATAGCCAGAAGGGTCTCCATTAAGCCAATACATGAATATGGAGAAACCAGCCATACAAAGAGGTAAAAGAGCCAGGCAAAAGTGAGATGGTATAAGTAAAATGCAGTGAGTGGTGCTTAGCATTCAATAAATCTTAGCTATTATAAACTCCACAGTTCTACATACTACAAATCCAGCAAACCATTTTTAAAGCACATCAGTAATCTTGTTCTTAATGTTTCCATTTTCTTTCTAGTATTCAAAAGACAAATGTGTCTGCATATGCAAACATGTTTAAGCATGAACTAATTGCTTGAGATTGTAACCTGTTCATGATTCCTCCATCCCACTTTCCCTGCTCTATTTTTTCCTGCATTACGTGTAACTTTCTAACATATTCCATATATGTCATTGTTGCTCTCCCCCTCCTCAAATGTAACTTTGGTAAAAGCTGAGATCAGTGTTTCATTCACTGATATACCTAGAACAGGCTCTGACACTTAGCATTGTACAATACATATTTGTTACATGTTAAATAAATAATAATAAAATATTTTAAATCTCACATTGAAAAATAAACAACCCAATTATAAAATGGGCAACAGACATGCACAGAATACACAGATGGTAAATAAGCATATGAAAGATCCCCCCAAAAATTAAATTTGCATGAACTACCACTACACACCTATCACAATGGCTAAAATAAAAACTAGTAAAATCACCATTCTGCTAGAAAGAATGTGGAGAAACTGGATCACTCATTCATTGCTTTGGGACTTTCAAAAGTTAAAGCTACTCTGGAAAACATTTTGGCAGTATCTAAAAAACTAAATATGAAATTACAACATGACCCAACCATTGTACTCCTGGGCATTTATCCCAAAGAAATGAGAAGTTATGTTTAAGGAAAAATCTGTACACAAATGTTTTAAAAAGCCTAATTTAGAATAGCCAAGTACTTGAAATAAACCACATATTTTTTAGTGAACAGTGAGTGGCTAAAGAAACTGGAGTAACCATATAATGGAATTCTTCTCAGCAATTAGAAGTAATGAACTATTAATATACACAACAATCTGAATGACTCTCCAGAGAATTATGCTGCATAAAAAATAAAGTCAATCCCAGAATGTTATGTACAGTATGACTTCATTTATATAGCATTCTTAAAATGACTGAATTACAGTAATGGAGAACAGATTGGTGGTAGTCAGGGAGGGATAAGGAGGGGGATAGAAGTGGTGTAGTTAGAAAAGGGAAATGTGAGGGATCTTTGTAGTAATGGAAATATCCTGAATCTTGATTGTATTAATATTAATATTCTGGTTGTGATATTTTACTATAGTTGTGCAAGATGCTACCATTGGGAGAAACTGGGTAATAAACACAAATTTCTCATTTTTACAGCTACATGTGAATCCACAATTATCCCCAAATAAAAAGTTCAATTTAGAAAGTGGACATGAAATGAAGAAATATTTGAGTTTATATTTATGCAAGATCTCTAATGAGATAGGCAATAGTCTATGTGCATTAGTTACAGCTATTAACTTATTTAGTCTTTGAAACAACAAATAACTTATTTTCTTTCTTTATAAGTGGTGAACTGAATGTGAAATAGCTTGTGTAAAGTCACAGAGCACTTATATGATGAAAAAGATTTTGTTTTTTTTCTCTTTAATTTCATAGAATTAAAAAGTAGAGAGAATAATAATATGAACTCATGGTCTGGTTTCAATAATTATCTGTTCATTGACCAGTCTTATTTTATCCAAATCCCTACACTCTCACCATCCTTTTGCTTATTTTGAAGCAAATTCCCCTAGCATATATTTTAACTGTAAATATTTTAGAATCTAGCTCTAAGAGATAAGGATCCTTTAAAAATATATAACCCCATTACTTTTACCACACCTATAAAAATAAACAATGATTTCTTAATATTATCTAATATCCTGAACAGATGTTTTAACCCAAACCATATGAATTCAGAATATTTTAACTAACAGGTCTTCTTTGATAAAAATAAAGACCTAATACCTTATAGCCACCTAGGGTTAGATAGAAAAATGAACATTGGTTCTTATAACAAAACTAGTGAACTGGTGCATGAAATTCATGCACATTAAAAGGCAATTAATTAGAAGAAATATTTTAATATTGGTATTTCCCCTTTCTCTATAATAGAAGTGACAGAGATGAAAGAAAATTAATAAAATGTATATGAAAATCTCCCTCCTGTCAGAATCTGGGGCATGCTATGAGAACCAGAGTCAAGTCCTCGCCCACACACATGTGCATGAAATTGCACGAGACCTAGACCAGGCTGACCCCACTCCCATTGAACTAGATCCAGGCCCTGGCCAGCCCCCACCCCATCAAAGCCCCACCGGGTGGTGGGTGCGGCCTCAGGTTTTCCTTGGCCCTGGCCCCGGGGCGGGGGACATGGCCTGAGGTCCCCCAGCCTGAGCTGGGGGGTGAAGCCTTGAGGTCCCCGGGCCAGGGGGCCCAGCCTCCAGTCCCCCAGCCCAGGGCAGGGTGCACAACCTGAGGTCCCCTATCAAGCCCCGCAGGTGGGGGGCACAGCCTGAGGTTCCCTGTCAAGCCTCACATGGTGGGGGTGTGGCCTCAGGTCCCCTGGCCTGGCGCCGGGGTGGGAGGGTGCAGCCTCAGGTCCTCCAGCCTGGCACTGGGGCTGGGGATGTGGTCTGAGGTCCCCTGGCCCAACACTGACGTGGGGGGCACGTCCTGAGGTCTCCTGTCAAGTTCCACCAGGTGATGGATGCTGCCTGAGGTCCCCTATCAAGCCCTGCTGGGTGGAGGGTGTGGCCTGAGATCCCCCGGCCTGGCACTGGGGTGGCGGGCACGGCCTGAGGTTCCCTGTCAAGCCCTGCCAGGCAGGGGACATGGCCTGAGGTCCCCTGCTCCGGCCCAGTGCCACGCAGCCTCAGGTCCCTGCTGATTGCTTGTTAAGGCTCCTTACGGGAACTTGGCCTCCACTGTGGGTGCAGCCATGTTGTATTACAGAATCCCTGCCTCCGCTGTGGGCACAGCCATCTTGACCATTATGACATGACAGTCAATTTGCATATTCCCTCTTTATTAGATAAGATAATATGGCAAAGCATTGTCTGACACAAAAATAACTTTAATTTATGTCACCTTATTGATAAGCTAGAGTATAATCACGAATTTAAATCCAATCCTGCTCTGATCCTTGATTTTTTTATGCTGTTTCATCTACCATTATTTTCCTAGTTAGATTAAAATAGTTTACTTAATAATGATTTCCCTTTGTTCCTCTTTTCCTTTCTCTTTCTCTTTCTCTTTCTCTTTCTCTTTCTCTTTCTCTTTCTCTTTCTCTTCCTCTTTCTTTTTAAAAAGTTATCTTTATTGTTAAAAGTATTACAGATGCCCCCACATTTTCCCCCATTGACTCCCACCACCACACTCTTGCCCCCTCTCCAGGCTTTCCCTGCACTATTATCTGTGTCCATGGGTTATGCATGTATGCATGTAAGTTCTTTGGTTAATGTCTTCCTGTCTCCACCCCTTCCCTCAGATTCTTCAGTCCATTGCATGTTTCCCTGCCTCTGGATCTATTTTGTCCGTTATTTTATTTTCTTCATTAGATTACACATATAAGTGAGGTCATGCATGTGATATTTGTCTTTCTCTGACTGGCTTATTTTGTTTAGCATAATACTCTCCAGGTCCCTCCATGCTGTCTTAAAGGGTGAGTTTTACTGCTGCATAGTATTTCTTTGTATAAATGTACCACAGTTTTTTATCCACTTATCTACTGATGGGCACTTGGGCTGTTTCAGATCTTAGCTATTGTAAATAGTGTTGCTATAACCATGGGAGTGCATATATTCTTTCTGGTGTTGAGGGATTCTTTAGTATATATTCCTAGAAGTGGGATCACTGGGTCAAAATTTCTCTTTCTAAGTGATCTCTTTCAGGTCCCTGTTGTCTGCTTTTTGAGATTCCATGCTGCTCCCTGGTTATAGATCTGAAAGCATGTCACTCCAGTATTTTGTTTTTCTCTTAAACTTAGATCACTGATAGATCTCCCTATCTTTATAAGGTAAATAAAATAGGAAAATGTCTGTTGTACTTGTGCAGAATAACAGACTGGAATTTTGAAAATCTATGTCCTCAAATTTTTGTTTATATTCAAATTTACACACTCAGAAATAGCACCATATTCTAAAAGACCAACAATAAAAAATAGGAAACTCACACTTAAAGGCTTTATGACATGAAATATTATTAAGAAAGTAAAAATGACAAATATTTTTAGTCACATTTCA
>NW_005875037.1:6956-13558 GCF_000147115.1 Myotis lucifugus
CAAAGAGACTAACTTCCTAATCTAAAAGTTCTGAGACTGAGTACAGTGTTTTAAAGCATATTCTTAAAAACAAATTAAATTTTAAAACTGGTGACAGTAATATAAAACATTAAAATACAATTCAAAGAAGAAGAGAAATTGGTAGTTAAGATTTAAATATGATTTAATTGAGCTGTACTCAGAAGTTCAGAATGTTTTCTATAAGCCAATAATTTAAAATATGTATGTTTTATTAAAGTCAACCAATGAGCTGAATTTGGAGTGCCCTCTATAGTTAGCCTTTCTATAAAATGAAAGTTTCAGGCATCTACAAATCCTCATCCAAATGTGTAACTTGTATAACATGTATATACTTCTAAAATTAACTTACAAATTTAGATAAAGGAGGCTTGAGTACTATTTGTTTTCATGTACAAAAAAGGGTAGTTGGTTACTGAATTATGATTTAGCTAAGCAAATTAATACCATTTTGGGTTCAACAATTTCAACTGAGATTTCCTTTTCTAGGGAGCTCCAGAGACATAATCAATTGCTAATTGTTCTGATTATGACCTATCTAACACCCCATGTCCTTTTCCAAGTCCATTTTCAACTTAAGGAGCCAAACTAGTAAAGTTTACACTGTCCTTTTGATAAGGGTTTCTAATGTCTTTATGAATTAAAGAAATGTTTCATTTGTTTGAATGATGCACCTTTATAAATGAGGTTGAAGAGTTGATACTTTTATCTTAAACTTTGCCATCTGTTTGCATAATTGTCTTGAATATGTTTATTTCTCAGGAAATATAAAACTTTCAATATTTAGGGTTTTTTGTTTTCTGATTATTAATTTTCTATTGCATTTCTATGATAATATTATAAATATTTGGTGTTTGACAAATACTAGTTCAAATAATGGCCATGGATAAGAAATAAAATTTACTCCCATGCTTGAAATTATTAAAAACGGGTTGGGAGGGGAGTAAAATAACAGGATTCAAGTCATCAGTATCAGGCAATGAAGGACAATAGTTCTTGAGTAATTTTGAAACAAATAAAATGAGTCCTGTGATTGCCCCAGCTTCCTGCTTGGAGAAAGTTTCCAGATTGTGGTGCAAGGAGGGGGAAGCTCCAGGGTTTTCCTGAACTAAGAAGATAAAGCTGGGAGACCAGTTTAGAAAGAGAAGTGAAGTCACAGGTCAGAGTAACAGATATGAGAGCTACACAAAGAGGAACTCAGCAGATCTGCAGAGGTTTCTTCTGTTGGATTCGCTTGAGAAATGATCAATACAATTGTGTGAAGAAACTGCCCTAGGATGGTATAGAACCACTAAAAAATATTAAGAGGAACAGTGCCCCCCAGCTCATATAATTCCAGAAATTTCCAGTAATTAGTGTAGATAACCTCCTAATTTAGGAGGTATTGATAAGAATGCTAAGAAAAGGTCATACCTTCTTAGTAAGGAAGTGGGTGTTAAGTAACCCTAGATTAAACTCAGCTTCAATTCTACCCGAAAATAAAACCTAAAAGGACCAGATTAATTCCAAGTAACTTAACCTCCCAAACAAATCACAGGAAAAATCCCAAACAAATCACAGGAATGAATATATTTACATAGCTAATATGCTAAGTGTCTGACTGTCTGGGTAATGATGACATGTAGCAATGCCCAGCTTCCTCTCCCTAGTGACTACCCTCCTGCAGTTTCTTCAGCCCAAGAACACAACTTGCTTTATAGCCAGGTGGAAACATTTCATACTGTAACCAAATGTCTGTGAAGCGTTTTCACATGCCTCATCTCATTTGATCCTCACAGAAGTTCTGGAGTAGGTAGATAGGAGACTCAATAGAATCCTATTTTCTTTTCATTATCTGGAAAACAGAGATTTAGAAAGCTTAGAAACTTGACCCGACTGAAGAGAAGTAAGAAATGGTGGACCTTGGAAATGACTTCAGGTTTTCTCACTGCGCACAATATAGTCAAACACTGCTGCAGTTAAATATTTCACCCTTTGTTCTTCCTGTGTGATCTATAATAATAATCTGCTTCGTGATGATATTTACTACTGTGTGGCTGACAATTACCTGAAAGAGAAGTTGGGGTGCTTCACTGGGCTGGAAAAAGTTTAGCTAAATCAGAAAGCAGGTCTCATTAAGCAAGTTTTTTCTATATCTATAAAAGATTAAGTTGACTCGCGCATGCGCAATACATATAAAGCCCTCGCTGGTGCCAATCGCACGTGTGTGTGTGTGTGTGTGTGTGTGTGTGTGTGTGTGTTTCCATCTGTCATTGTCGATCATGAATTTGGTTGACACTTCTATTATAGAGAAAGGGCAAAAAGAGATATTACAATATTTCTTCTAAATCATTTCCTTTCAATGTGCACGAATTCATGCACCAGGCCACTAGTATTTGTAAAAACACAAACAAGGTAAAATGCCCAATGGCTCATATCCACTCAGACTATAAGAAATTCAAACAGAAAAGAACTATCATAATAATGAGGAATAATTAATCAATTAAATTACATAAAAGAGGCACCAAATATCACTTAGTAGACAATGATATTAAAACATTTAAATGTATTTCACAAATTCAAAAATTAAAATAAATACATAAAAATATAAACAGCAAAATCAAACTTTTAGAACCTTTTATGTCTGAGATGAAAATTACACTGTACGGGATTAATGGTAGATTGCAGAAGAAAATAGTAGTGACTTGAAAACATAGCAATAAAATGATAAAAAATGAAACAGAAAATGAAAAAAGAGCTTCAGTCAAATGTGGGATAACTGCAAGTGGTCAACTACATCTACTGAAGTCTCCAAAGTAAGTGAGACGCAAAATGTATTTGAAGAAATAATGGCTAAAAAAATCTCCAAACTGGAGAAAGATTATTGATCTCAGAGGCTCAAATATACCCAAGCACAAAGCTTGGGAAAAACATACAAAAAATTTTACATCAAATCACACCATAAACAGATTACTTAAAATGTGTGGTAAAAAGAAAATCATAAAGACATAGGAGGGAAAAGATATTACTTACAGAGAAACAAAGATAAGGATGACAGCAGGTTCTTGTCAGGAACAACACAAGCTAAAAGACAGTGGAGCAACATCTTTATTTTTTTTTAACTTAACTTAGAATTCTTTATTTAGCAAAGATATCTTTCAAACAATGAAGATATAGGCTTTTTTAGACATATGAAAGTTGAAAAAGTGATCATCAACAGATATGCACTATAATACTATATATGACTATACAGCTGAATAGGTTTAATTAACCTAGATAATGTAGATGTAAACATTTCGGAATTCCAGAGTTGGCAGTTGAGAGCTGTCAGAGGAATGGATAGGGCCTTGAGATTGTATTTTTCAATTTGCAGAGTCAAAACATATTATCTATAGCTTAGGAAAACGGAAATAAATGTGGGGTTGTATTATTTATAACTTAAAAGAAAATTAATTAATTTCAGCTGAAGTAAAAATGGAGGCATACTATACTAGGACAAGAAAGAAGAGGAGAAGTGAACCTAAGCAAAATTCATTGCAAGAAATAGATAAATCTGTCACTGGTTTAAAATTTACAGTCTAGGAAAAGAGCTATAGAAATATTATTTTAATTATTTCACCAATAGAGTAATAATAGGGAAAAACACATTGGTTGGGGAGTACAAATTGTTGGATTATTATTTTACTGGTGATTTTTGCTTTACACAATAGTAGGATTCTAAAAATGAGCATGAAAGCTGAAATCATGTGAAGCTATTTAAATAATAGATAACAAAATTACAATTGTTCCATAACATTTAAAATTTTTGATCAAACATTAAAACTCTCTCCTTTTCAGTTATCGATGGAAGGGAAAATGAAAAATATAATACAACTTACATTTATTTAATACACTG
Organism: Myotis lucifugus; assembly: GCF_000147115.1. Taxonomy (NCBI): domain Eukaryota; kingdom Metazoa; phylum Chordata; class Mammalia; order Chiroptera; family Vespertilionidae; genus Myotis; species Myotis lucifugus. The sequence continues at coordinate 10,849 of NW_005875037.1, forward strand.
TAAATTAATACATCAGAAACATTATGATTTACAGTGTTTTATCTTTGTTAAAAATGTTATCAAAAATTATGGCACATGGCTTGCCTTCTCATCATGTAATTTACAACACAAGCACCTTTTTTTTTTGTCTTGACAAATTATCATACTTTTTTCTCAGTTTGGATTAGTTCCTAACACTTTATTTGATGTGCTTTTCAATGTCATGAAATATGTTCAAGAGTTTTTTAATGTGAAGATTTTTGCTCAAGTCACCTACTCTGAGACATCTTTGTCTTTCATGTCAAAATCATTTTTCCCATTTATGTCAATAAGTTCACCTTTGCTAAGTTCCCATGGCTGCATATCCTGAGTTTCTGAAATGGCAACACTGTCAACGTGATCAGCTGTTTCTTCTACAATTCCACTCACATTCAATTTTAATTTCACTGTCGGCATTATCGCGCTTTGGAACTGTGCTGCATGTTCATCTTTGTTGCCAATTGCCCCTTTCAGTTACTCATATTTGTATGCTGTCACGTGGGTTTTATCACTGGGAGACAAAGAAGCAACATATGGAGAGGCTTTGCTGTATATAAATGAACTGAATAACAAATGAAAGAAGTGATGTGAATGCTTACTGATTATAATGTGCATCTGATATTTCTTCTTCTTTTCTTATTTTGTTAATCCTCACCTGAGGATTTTTTCCCATTGATTTTTAGAGAGAGTGGAGGGGGAGAGACAAAGATAGAGAAACATCCACGTGGGAAAGAAACATCGATTGGTTGCCTCCTGCACCGGTATCAAGCCTGCAACTGAGGTGCCCTTGACCAGAATCAAACCCCTCAGTCCACCGGCCAACACTCTATTCAGCAGGTAGCGTGCACCTGGTATTTCTGTAGCAATTTATGGACTGAAGAGTCAGCAGGCTGTTTTGTACTATATGAAATACTCGTGGTTAATATGGTATGGTAACTGAATTTTGAACCATGTTGTTGAGGAATTGACTTTATTTATGTAAATGCAGTAACTGAAATTTGTTTATTATTGAATGCCAGGAGCCGGTCCATCCTTGCTGCTTGACACAGTCGCTGCAGGAAAGAAACATCTGCACAGCATATGTTTCAAAGGACCTGGCATATATAGCATATTGTTCTTAATATGTTTGCTCTCTTTAGCGCCATGTGTTTTAACCAAGGTCACCTCTCTGAGAAAGGTTGTTTCCCCAGGTGGGGATTTTTCCCTGAGGTTAGGGAGGGGATACAACCCCTTAATTAAGCGCCAGGCGGGTAGTTAAGCTACATAATCTTTACTCCCTGGAATGGAGATAAGAAACGCCCTAACCTTTGTAATAGAAATTGACAGGATTAAAATCGGCTGGTATAAATACGGATGTAACAAGACAATAAACATCAGATCCTCGTCAGTTCCTAACCAGAACTCCGACCAGAACTTTGGCTGGAGATCCTGGCTAGAGGTCCTGACTAGGCTGCTGATCAACTGAAGGCTGTCTTCGTGTCATTCCTTCTTCGCCGACTCCATCCACACCTTTGGGGATCCCTGGACCCGCTGGGATTGGACCCCAGCAATTGAAGTGTGCAAACCTAGAGCTACCTGTGATTAACTGTCTTTTATCTTTAGTTGCATGTTTATTCATGTATTTTCACATGTTGTTGTCTTTTGTTCTTTCAGTTTTATTGAGATATATTTGATATACAGCACTGCATAAATTTAAAGTTTAATGCTTTGACTTACATATGCTGTGATATGCTTACCACTATAAGTTCAGTTAACATCTATGTTTATTGTCTTTAGGTTTCATGAGGGCAAAGACTATACCAGTTTTGCTCACTGATGTTTACCTAGCACATCAGAAACACATATTGTAGAATCAAATTGCTGTAAATTAATAGAAAAAAATTTTGACTTACCTATTGACCTATGTAAATATTTTTGGAGGCATTATAGTGGTTAAAAGTGTGATTACCACAGACAAATTAATATAATTAAATGAAATTCTGGATGAAAGTTCCAGCTCTGTCACTTACTAGCTGTATATTCGTGGATAAATCAATTAACTATACTGTACCTCAGTATTCTCATTTACAGAAAGTGCATAATAGTACCTATTTCATAGGATGTTATGAATATTAAATGAGGTAATATACACAAAACAATTTGACAATGCCAAAATAGTAGTCACTGTACAAATGGTAGTCATTATATTGGAGACTACTAGAGGCCCGGTGCACAACATTCATGCACTGGGGGTGAGGGGTTCCTCAGCCCTGCCTATGCCCTCTCACAGTCCAGGACCTCTCAGGGGATGTCCGCTGAGGGGTCCTTAGCGCTGCCGTGAAGGCAGGAGAGGCTCCCGCAACTGCCACTGCGCTCAGTAGCTGTGAGCCAGCTTCTGGCTAAGATACACGTACCTGTGAGAGTGCACTGACCACCAGGGGGTAGCTCCTGTGTTAAGTGTCTTTTCCCTGGTGGTCATTCCACCATTTGGTCGATTTGCATGTTAGCCTTTTATTATATAGGACTAGAGGCCTGGTACACAAAATTCGTGCATGGGGGGGGTGTCCCCACAGCTCAGCCTGCAGCCTCTCCAATCCAGGACCCCTCGGGGGATGGGCCTAAACCGGCAGTCGGACATCCCTCTCACAATCCGGGACCACTGGTTTCTAACTGCTCACCTGCCTGCCTGCCTGATGCCCCTCACTACCCCCCC
>NW_005875038.1:0-5570 GCF_000147115.1 Myotis lucifugus
GGGGGGGTTGGGGTGCCGCACCCTGTTGCACACAGAGCCGCGAGGGCGATCAGGGGGTTTGGGCGCTGCCCCCTGTCACGCTGATCCGGTGCCAGGAGGCCTCGTGGCTCCGCTGATCCCGGTGCTGGGAGGCATATTACCCTTTTACTATATAGGATAGAGGCCTGGGGGCCAGCTGGTTTGCCCTGAAGGGTGTCCTGGATCAGGGTGGGGGTCCGGCCAGCCTGGATGAGGTGATGATGGCTGTTTGCAGCTGGTCACACACCCTTCAAGGTGGGGGTCCCCACTGGGGTGCCTGGCCAGTCTGGGTGAGGAGCTGAGGGCTGCTTTCAGGTTGGCAGTTGACTGAAGCTCCCAACCGTTCCTTTTTTTCTTTTTTTATTCTGGGCCAGCTTTAGCTCTGGCTCTAGCTCTGAGGCTTCCGCTGCTGAAAGAAGCTATCTGGTTTGTTTGCGTTCTATAAGCGAAACAATGTATAACTCCAGCTCTGAGATCCCGGCAGGCTGAAAGCTGGTTTCTGGGGTTTTGTTTAGCTTCTTATTTGCAACATAGTACATAGTTTCTTAGAGTTGCAGTTCAGAGGCCAGCAAGTCAGGCGGGGAACGTTGGAGCCTGCAGTCACTGGAGCAAGCAAGCCTCATGTTCTCTTCCAGCTGCCTGGCTGCCGGCCGCCATCTTGGCTGACAGTTAATTTGCATAAGGATATGCTGATTAGCCAATGGGAAGGGTAGCGGTCGTACGCTAATTACCATGTTTCTCTTTTATTAGTGTAGATATATATTAATATTTTTATTGATTTCAGAGAGGAAGGGAGAGAAAGATAGAAACATCAATGATGAGAACCATTGATCAGCTGCCTCCTGCACGCCCCCTACTGGGGGTCGAGCCGGCAACCCGGGCATGTGCCCTTGACCAGAATCGAACGCGGGACCGTTCAGTCCACAGGCTGATGCTCTATCCGCTGAGCCAAACCAACCAGGGCCTATTTTTATTGATTTCAGAGAGGAAGGAAGAGGGAGAGAGAGAGAGAAACATCAGTGATGGGAGAGAATCATTGACCGGCTGCCTCCTGCACGCCCCCCACTGGGAATGGAGCCCGCAACTCAGGCCTGTCCCTGACGGGGAATTGAACCGGGACCTCCTTGTTCAAAGATCGATGCTCATCCCCTGAGCCGGGCTGAGCTAGATTTTTAAAGCGACTCGGAGGTCAGAACTCTCTCTTTACGTCCCCCTTCCGTCCACTTACCCCGCTGCCGCTCACACTCGGGGACGGCTGAGCGTGACACCTGAGATGCAGCTCGAGGCGTCACATTCCCGGTAGGTGAGATGGTGGTTTCTGAGTGAAGGGCACCCGAGCTGCCATTGCTCAGATGAGGAGACTGAGGCTCAGGGCAGAGCTGGGGTGCCCAGTGGCTGCTGCCCGGCCCAACGCTTCCTGTCTTTCTCCGAAGCAGTAGAAATCGAGGTCTTTTGTCTGCTGGTCATTATTATGACAGCGTCGCCATGGAAACGACTGTACATGAGTCCTCAAAACAGACAGTTATTTCTGCTTTTACCAGCGCGGAGTCTGCCGAAAGGAGGGCTGTGCCCGGGCTGAGAGCTCTTGGACCAGGTGGTGATGGCGGCCGCCACCCCTGGTGGCCCCTACTGTGCGCTGCCCCTCCCCCCCCCCGTGCCGGTGAAGTGGCCGCAGCGAGGCTGGTGGGTGTTTACTGCACATGGGGGCTGTGCTGCGCTCACCGCGCATCCTCAGGGCTGCCCTGCGATGGAGGCTGGTGCTGTTCATGTTACAGACCGGGGACCGGGCATTCGTTTCCCGGGGCGGCTGTGACAAAGGGCCACGCATTCGGCTTAAGACAACACAGATATGCCCGCCGGCGTGGCTCATGGTTGAGCATTGACCTGTGATCCGGGCCAGGGCACAGGCCCGGGTTGCGGGCTCGATCCCCAGTGGGGGCCGGTCAGATTCTCTCTCACCATGGATGTGCCTCTCTCTCCTTCTCTCTCCCTTCCTCTCTGACATCAACTAAAAATATATTTAAAAACCCAAATATATTCTTTTACAACTTGAGCTCAGAGGCCCGACATCCAGGTACTGGTTGGGCTGTGTTCCTTCCGGAAGCTTCAGGGGAGAATCTCCTAGAGGCGCCTGCACTCCGACCTCCGCTTCCCTCGCCCCCTCTCTTCTCCCGCCTTTGGCCTCCCTGTTCCGTCTCAGGAGAACCTGGTGGTCACAGCCGCCCGTCGGAGAGACCGGGACAGTCCCTGCCGTCGGGTCCTCAGTCCCGTCTGCAAAGGCTTTTGCCGTGAGAGGCAGCGTGTGCAGGCTGCGAGGACTGGGATGCAGACACCTGGAGGGGCGGTTGTTTTTTACCACATAGAGGCACAGAGAGGTTAAGACACTGCCCCAGGGTCACACAGCCAGGCAGAACGAGGATAGAGGCTCCGATAGTCTCCTGCCCATGGACCTGTGCTCTTTCTCCATCTTCACAGAAGCCTTGAGCACTAAGAACTCTCGTGGGAATTGTGGGCGAGCCAGGTCCATCTGCCAGGCTGGGTGGGTGCTCCAGACCAGCCACCCTCTGCCGGCGAGGCTCCGGATGTCTGGGGGGCAGAGCCAGGACGAAGTCTCCCAACAGGGGACGGCCAGCGCCAAGGCCCTGGAGCCGGACCCTGAGGCCCCATGTGGCCAGGGCAGAGCAGGGAGAGGCGGGAGCGGGGCGGGGAGCTCAGAGTGGCGTGTGGCTGGACGGCGGCGGGCGGGGGTGGGGGGGGTGTCCGTATCCAGAGGGATGCACAGACCAGAGAGCCTTGGGTTTCTCAGACGGGAAAGCAGCCAGAGGGGAGTGTGGCAGGAGTGGCCTGGCCCCGCTCCCCACTGGTGGATGCCAAGATGACCGATGACAGAGGCCAGACCCCTGTCCCGGGGAGCTCACAGCCCCAGGAGGTGACCACACACGAGGACACCCTGGGGCTGTGTGGGCAACGGGGCTGCAAATTTGATTTCTTTGGAGCATCTGGACAAGATGCATAGAGAGCTGGGCTTTTGGGTTGAGGTTCAGAAGGATGTATAGGAGTTGGCAGGAAAGACTGGGGCTAAAAATGGGAAAGGAAGTTGCAGGGAGAGAAATCACGAATAAAAGTAACTGTAAAAATAGTTACGGTTTTGTTAAACAGCCACTCCAGTCCCTCGCGGGGGGTGGGGGGGGGCTCCGAGGTGTTGCCTCCGCAGGCCCCATCATGCTGTTCGCCAGGTGAGCAGACTGGCGCTCGGAGAGGTCAAGGGGTCACACAGAGCTTTGCTCTGCTCCGCTGCCTGACACGTGGCCGGGCGAGGGCCAGGCGTCATGGCAGGAGGCCCTCATCAAGGCGGCCCTGAGAGAGGGCCGTTCAGGTGGCGCACTCCCGGCCTCGCTGCCTCCCCTGCTGCGGGCTCTGGGGCCCCGGCCGGAAAGGGTTGGACGCGGCTGCAGGAGGTTGGATCTGTGTCTGAGGCTGGAGCAGGAAGTCGGGGGCCCGATTAGGAAGGAGCTCGTCAGCCCCATGAGGAGCCTGCACCTTGGCCCTGTGGGTGCTGGGAGCATGCGGGGTTTAAGCAAGGAGGGACGCCGTCGCGTTGTGGGGCCGGAGAGGAGGCCGCCACTGGCCTCGCCTTTGCCTGTGTTTCCATAGATGCGCAGGTGCCTGGAGCCTGGGCGGGCGCCCTGGGCCCCGTCACTCCACTGTGGCTATTGGGGGGATGTGCTTTCCATCTGGCCCTGTGCATGATCCCCCACGTCCTGCGTGGTTCAGGGTTCAGGATCTGGAGGAGGGGCCGCACGAAAATGAAAGAGATGAGACAAGAAATAATACTTTGGAAATATTGGGGGCCGGGTGGGCAAGCCCAATGCAAGAGAAAGAACTTCTACCGGTGCCCAGGCCTCGCCAGCCTTTTACTCAATATTGGATACACATCTAGCTCTTAGACAGGTAATTGCAGTAACAGACAGACTATCTTAAAGGTCAGTAAATATTAGAAGGATTTACTCTGGGACTATTTGGCCAGGAAATAGCTTGAGCCCCCATTGTCTGGACTAGACAATCCGTGCATAACTCTGGTCCTTGCCGTGGGTTCGAGGTTCACCAGCGTTCCGGGCTCCTTGTTTGCACTCCTCTGCTAGTGAAGACAATGGGTGGCTTCCTGCACTTCCCACCCGGCCCCTGTGTGTGACAGTAGTGACCCCACGAGACACCCACAGAGCAGGCAGCCAGTAGGGCCCAGAGAGCTTAACTACGCGGAGTCGTTAAAAACAAGTACGGTACGATTTCTGTGGGTTCAGAGCCTCCAACTGTAAAATAACTGGGCGGGGGGATCGAGCCCATGACAGTGACAGGGCTCTGGGAGGTGCCTTTACACTCTCGGCAGCAGTAATGACCGGGAAATGCCCTTGGCGGGTCCATCAGGGAGAGGGGAGACCCCGGTCCTCGTACCACGCCCGGGAGACACCCAGCTGTGAGTGCGATGGGACTGACACGGGAGAGGCTGCCGCGGACTCTGCTGTCAGATGGTAAAGAAATTTCCGTATCAGAAATTTCAAAGAAAATGACGGGTGTTTACGCCTGCGGAAGTAAAGGCGTCGGTGCAGTTATTATTCCCGGGGCACGAAGCACGGCTCTGCGATGACCAGTCAGAATTCAGAGGTCGGAGAGGCTGAAGGTGACCCGCGGGGGGACGTGGTCCAGCGCCCGGAGGTTGTCCGGACCGCTCACTGTGCTGGCGGCAGCATCACCACTAGGTGGCGGCAGAGTGCAGCAAGCCGTGCCGCTCGCTCAGAATCCGCCTCCACCCGTCCTTCCAGCTCCGAGACCTCCGGCTGGGTGTTCAGCCACCTGTGCCTCCGTTTGCTTGGCTATAAAGTGGGAATAAAAATACTGTTTTATGGGGGGTGAGATGCAGTAATCCAGAGAAAGGGCCCGGCAGGGACTGGCTCAGAATCGGTGCTCGGTAAACATTGCTGGTTCTCCCCTCTTGGCGGGCTCCGTCCTGGGCGGGCGCCCGACGGTAGGTTTGATGGGCGACTGAGGACCGCACAGCGAGCGCACAGGGTGGGAACAGCCGTGTGTGGCTCCGAGGCCGTGGCAGGAGCGGCCGGTGACGGGCGTCTCTTTTTGCCTCCGCAGTCTTCGAGGAACCCGAGGACCCCAGCAACCGCTCCTTCTTCTCAGAAATCATCTCCTCTGTGTCCGACGTGAAGTTCAGCCACAGCGGCCGGTACATGCTCACCCGGGACTATCTCACGGTCAAGGTCTGGGACCTGAACATGGAGGCGAGGCCCATCGAGACCTACCAGGTGGGCTGTGGCGTGGAGACCCCCAGCCACCTCCCCTGTGCTGGGAACTCCCACCGAGGGGCTTTCCACGTATGGGGGGGGGCTTTCACACACCCATTTAAAGGTGAAGACACGGAGGCTCAGGAAATAAGCAGACGTAGCTCGGCCGAGGGAGGAGGCCTGTCCAGCCCTGCCTGGCAGGGAGCTCTGTGCCCCTGCCCGCCGGCCCCTGCCCCGAGGCAGGGTTGTGACTGGCCTGCA
>NW_005875038.1:7278-15160 GCF_000147115.1 Myotis lucifugus
CAGACCGTGGAAGGGGGTAGAGAAGAAAATGTATATTAATATTATATTTTTTTTGAATCTAATATAAACACTCCCCCCGGGTTCGTACTTTTAAAAAAAATAAACATTAAGTTTAACCATCACCAGGTCATGCCAGGGCGGGTGTGAAAGGTGAATTCCCAGCCCAGAGCTCAGGGGTCAAGGCGGTGCAGGGAAGAAGCTCTCATTGGCCAGTGCAGCCGCTGTCACCCACCACACGGTCACAACCGGAGCCAGTTCGGTGGTCACCCCCTCCCCTGCCGTCCAGCCCAGTGTGGGGCACGAAGGGGTGCAGTGAGCGCGGGCGGCCCTCACCCACATGTCGTCCAAGGCCGTGTGTCCATCCCCCGGGAGCCTGTCGGTCTCGCCTGTGTGGCCAGGAGCAGGCTGGGCTTCCCCAGTTCCGGGTGTTGTGTTGTGTAAGAACTCTGCCACCACCCTGGGTGGCTTTGCTCACAGGCACGCGGGGACTATCGGGGAGGTGGGTGCGAGGAGAGGGGCTGGAAACCAGGGGATAGGACCGGGGCGGGGCCACCTGGAAGCAGGGGGGCCCAAGTGAGGCAGAGCCGTATGTTCAGGAGAGGGGAGTCCTTCGGCCGCTGCTGCCACCCTGGGGCCCCCTGGCCCGCAGGGGGTGGGGGGGCAGGACAGTGCTCTCAGTCAGAGGGTCCAGCTGGTGGTCACAGGGGGGCCGAGCCAGGACGGGGCACCAGCCTGAGGCTGGCTGAGGCTGGCTGCGGGGACCCCTGGCACTCCCTCCAGGCCCTGCCCCAGACACCCCAGTGCAGGCAGCTCCTCAGGTGCCCTGAGCTGTAGGCCCTGACACTTTGGGGTTCCCTGATGAACATGCCAGTAGGTCATGGGTTGGGGGTTCAATTCTTAGTGCTGGCAAAAGGTAAACCCAATTGTGTGTGTGCGCGTGCGTGCGTGTGTGCGTGTGCATATGTGTGTGTTGGGGTTTCCACAGGTTGTGAAGGCTGCCTGCCCTTCCTCGCATGGCCACCAGGGGGCGCGCGTGGCCAGGCGATGCCTGGCTCCCTGGGACAGGAGCCCCAATGCCTCCCAGCTGACTGGGGCCCACCACTTCCTGCCCGCACTTCACACGTGGGCACCCCAGCCCTGGTGGGAAGAGGCCCCATCCTCCCTGCCCCTTAATGGAACCAGGATTAGCAACTGTGGGTGCAAATGGCTTGAATGAGCTGACTCTCCTCCCCCCAATTATCGTGAATGGGTGCTGCCTGAGCGCTCCGCTGGGCCAGTGGCCCTTCCCTACAGGACACAGGAGGCTGCCTCACCTCCTCCTACGCGGGGAGCTGTTCCCCGTCACCTCGGGGCTGCATGGGGATCAGTGTCAGAGGACGGGCCGCAGTCGCCCGAGTGTCGAGTGTCCACGCGTCACGGCGGGTTACCCTGCGCCCCGCTCCCCCCACTCCCCGCCTTGGCCGCTGGCACTGGGGCAGTGTGGCCTCTCCTGCTCCCCCAGCCGCCTTCACCTGGCCCCGGCTCTGTCCCCCAGGGTGGTCCCACAAAGGCAGGGCCTCAGAAGCCACCAGGACAGGGGCCCGGGTCCTGGCGGGCTCTCAGCCGGCCTAATGCCAGCACCTTCTTCTGGGAGGCCAGCTCCCGTCCGGGTGTGGTGGCCACGCCCTCCTCCAGCCTGGTCTCCGTGCAGAGCCCCAGGCAGGTCCAGGGCGCTCCCGGGAAGACCTGGCTGAGGGTCACACCCTGCGTGGCCTCCAGGTGGCTACAACGGCCAGGCGCCTGGACGCCCAGGGGCACCGCTGGCCCTCACGCCTCTCACAGTGACTGTCGCCCGGCCTCTCTGGATCCGGGGCCTTTCAGGCTCAGCTGACCGCTCCCTGCAACTACGCGGGGGGTCACATGGCAGTGAGGTCTCCCGGGCCCCGGCTGAGGGACATTAGCGCAGCCCGGCCCCCCAGGGTGAGCGGACTCCTTGGGAGGAGGGGGCGTCCGCGGCCGGTGGGAGGCAGTGCTGTCCACCCCCTCGCAGCCAGGTGGGGCCTCCACACACGGCATTTCACTGTCTCAACAGCAAACGTTCTATGCACATGAGTTAAGGTTTCAGTGGCCGATTTTAGAACAGAAAGGAGCTGAGCCAGAAAGTACACTGGATTCTCCGCCCACTCCCTGTCTCCAGGATGACAGGTCTCTGAAAAAGGCGGAACCGACTCACCCTTCCACCCCCCGCCCCTGCCTGGGCCACCCCCACGTGTGGGGAGCCGGCACGGCCATGGCATACTCAGCGCCAGCTCAGCCTGGTTCAGTGACCCGAGTGGGGGCGGTGAAGGGCTTAGAACAGACAGACAAGAGAATGAAAGCTGGGTCTCGGGGGGACGCTGCTTCCCTGATGAGGAGACAGCGCCAGCGCCCACAGGCCATGTCTTTATTTTATAGCAGATGCCACGAGGCAAAGTAGGGGCGTGATCAAGATGTTAACAACTTTCTCGTGGGATTCAACCCTACTCAACTACATGCACCTGAACTCTATCACAAGGCACGTGGGGCCACGTGTTCGGACCATAGGTTCAAGCTCACAACTACAGCTGTTGGCTATCATTGTGCTGGGAGGGCTGTGGCAATGAGAGGACTGTGCCCCCTCCTCAGTCCAAGGCTTGAACCTGTCCAAACACTGTAGCCGTGCCCCACACCCACGGCTCCCTAGATGCACCCTGCATGCAGGGCTGGCCTGTCCTGGCTCAGAGGGAGGCTGCCCAGGGAGCCCGCGGGGCCACAGGGACCCCCCAGCACCCACACAGAGCCGGTGTGTGCAGGGTTTGCCCCCAAACACCGCCCAGTGACCTCTGAGCACGAGGTCAGAGAAAGCAGTGTGGGTGTCACGGGGAGGTGACCCCAAACACACTCTGCGGGTGGTGGGCTCTCGGGCTGGGCAGCGGAGCCAGAGCCACTTGTGGGCAGGAACCAAAGGGATCCTTGGCCCAGACGTGCCAGCCCCAAGCAGCATGGATCTGTGACGGATCAGAGCTCCGCACGGCCGGCTCACTGGGGAGAGGAGAGGGCGTCCCCTGGTTTTCACTGAGGACAGTGGACGGACAGATGGACCGTTCTCCTTAGCAGGACGGGCAGGTCTGTGAACATTGGCACAGCAGCCGAGTGCGGAGAGCGTTCACTGATTCACTCAGCTGCTCAGAGGACAGAGGGTCAGCCTCCTTACAGCCCAGCATCTCTGCGTGTTCCCTCCCGCCCCTCCCCCCCCCCATCTCCTGAACGCCTGGGGCTCTCGCTCCTGGACCAAAGGGCACGTTCAGGAGACTTCTGTTGGGATGTTGGGGGCAGAGCACTGACGGGGCCTCAGCTCCGGCCTTGATGTGTGGGTGGCGGCGACAGCAGCTGAGACGTCAGGGAGGACGAGGGGTGACCCCGAGGCAGGCTGGCCCGCCTCCTCCCGGGCTGCCTCTCCGGGCGCTGGCTCCGCAGCCCGGGGCTGATGACTCGGGAGGGGGCAGTGTCCTCTCCCGCGTCCCCCCTGACGCCTCCCTTCTCCGCAGCGTCATCATGACCGGGGCCTACAACAACTTCTTCCGCATGTTCGACCGCAACACCAAGCGGGACGTGACCCTGGAGGCCTCGCGGGAGAGCAGCAAGCCCCGGGCCGTGCTCAAGCCGCGGCGCGTGTGCGTGGGCGGCAAGCGGCGGCGGGACGACATCAGCGTGGACAGCCTGGACTTCACCCGGAAGATCCTGCACACGGCCTGGCACCCCGCTGAGAACATCATCGCCATCGCGGCCACCAACAACCTGTACATCTTCCAGGACAAGGTGAACTCCGAGATGCACTAGGTGTGCGGCCCGCCCGCCGGCCTTCCCAGGTCCCTGCACAGAGGTCCCCGCACGGCGGTCCCCACCCGCAGCCGCAGCACAGGCAGTGCATTGTGGGCGGGGGTCCCCGAGGCCCAGCCTCTCCCCGGCTTCCCTGGGCCCGGCGCCTTTAAGAGGAGAACAGGGATTCACAGCCACAGACCGCAAAACGGACGCGTCGTCGGCCTTGCCGTTCAGGGTTCCTCGTCCTCGTACTTGACCCCGCGCTGTCTTTCCCGCATTATTAGGGTTTTCACGTCTCCGGGTTAATTTTCCCCCCCGCGGTTCCTTACGCACCCCCTGTGGCCCCAGGTCGGGGCTGGGACAGATAATGAAGCTCGGACCAGCCAGCCGGGGCCTCGGACCCAAAAGGGCGTGGTTTCCAGGGCCCGGGAGCGGCGGCTCCCTGTGCGTGGGGACTGTGAGTTCATGCTGAGCCGTTGGGGACGCAGGCTCGTCGTTTAGGTTCTTCCCATGTCTTTCCATGTCCCGGTCCGTCAGGGTTCTGAGTGGAGGGGGTGCCCTCTTCCCGTGCGTGTGCCTGCTACGCCCGCCCGACTCCCCCAGCCTCTGCTGCGGGCCCGAGGCCTCAGGACACTCATGTGATCCCTGTGCCCCCAGCGCTTGTGCAGCCCCAGGCACCTCGTGGGGATTCCCCGCCCCGCCCAGGACCTTCTGGAATCCTCATGGTGACCTCCACGCACCCCCACTGCTCACCGTGTGCCAGGCTCCGTGCCAGGTGCCAGGAAGGGGAAGGTGAACGGTTCACCCCCATGACTCACACGAGGAAACAGGCCCCAGAAGGACCCACCGTTTGCCCAGGGCGTGCACCTGCGGGGGCGGGGGGTGCGTCAGTCCTGTCCGGGCCTTCCGCGGGCACCGACCTACCACGCTGGCGGCTCACGCTGAAACCACAGCCTGGCCCGGAAGCTTCTCATCACCTGTGAGCGGGACAGAGCAGGTGGGACGACGGGTCCCGGAGCAGGAGGTGCGGGGTGGAGAATGGAGAAGCCCCAGGGGCTCCCCACTGTTTGCTGGCTTCAGGAGCTCGGCCTCCCCACCTGCTCCCCCCACGCGGCCCCCTCTCTCCTCTGCGGACGCACTGACCCGCCTCCCGGAGAAAATTGCATGTTAGGACCATTTAGGCACCTTTCCTTTAGGGCCCCACCATCTCGGGACTCTCCTGGGGCCACGGCGTCAAAACCAGCTCCGCCCGCCCCACCCACCACCCACCCCGTCTTTGCCGGGAAGGGCAGCGGGACCGGGCTGTGCTCTTTGATTCAGAAAACAGCCTGCACAGGCCCCACCAATCCCAGCCTTTTTTGTTTTAACAAGATGTAACCTGACGCAGGAAATAGACCCACCCGAGATTCTTCTCCGTGGGCGACGGTGTACCCACCTGTGTGTGTCAAAGCACAAACGCATGGCGCTCGCCTCCGGCCGTTCACACGAGGGAAGGGGTCCGTGCATTCCTTTTTCTAATCAACGAGAATGAAGAACGTTTGTGTCTCATGGCAAGACCAGGCCGCTTGGCCGCCGTGACATGTACATACCCCTCCAATTAAGATGAACAATCACGGGATCAGATTCCGCCCACCCCCTTTGGAAAGAGGTTCGGGAATGGGGTCAGTTGTCTGGAATCTTGTGGAAGCCAGAATCCAGCTCTGAGGGCCTGACCCGGCTCCTGGGGTGTTCGGCACGACCGGTTCCCTCAGAGGTTGCGCCCCGGAGAGGAAGCCCGGCCTGGCAGCTGGGGGGCTGTCCGACCCCAGATCTCACACGCTCCGTCTGCCGGGTTCAGCTCTCACGCAGGACCCGAGGGAGGTCTGTGCACGGCTCCTGGCTCCTCACGTCTGTTTTAAACGTTGGCTGAGACCAAACCAAAAAGGGAAAGAAAGAAAACGATCTTCCCGAAGGAAAGCCCGTCTTGGGATCCCTGGGAAATAACGTCCAGAGAAGACTGAGTAACCAAATGTGTGTTGAGAAACGGTGCGGAGGGCGGAGGGCAAAGCCGGAACCGGCGGGAGGATCGGGAACAGTCACCGGCGTTGCTTCCCGGCGGTTGGTTTTTCTGCTCTTCGTGCCTGTGCCGGTCCTTGCGAGGCGGTGGCTGTCTGTCTTGTCAGCTCTCCGGGGCGGGCTGGGCGGCCTGGGGCCGTGCGGGGGGCGTGGACAGACTGACCATGGTGGACCCTGTAACTCATGGGTGCATTGTTTTCTTTGGTGTCTCACAAATTATCCAGCTGTTGAATAAAATTATAAATATGTGAATACCAGCCTTTTCCAATAAAATAACAAATGTTACATCGAAAATGAGGCTCAGGGTGCTGTTTGTTTTTTATTTATTTACTAGTGGCCTGGTGCATGAAATTCGTGCACGGGGCTGGGGGTGGGGTGTCCCTTCAGCCCGGTCTGCATCCTCTCCAATCTGGGACCTCTCAGGGAATGTCTGACTGCCGGTTTAGGCTCACCCCCAACTGCCCCCCACTGCCAGCCTGCTCACCCCCAACTGCTCCCACCTGCTGGCCTGATCACCCCCAACTGCCCCCACCTGCTGGCCTGATCACCCCCAACTGCCCTCCCCTCCTGGCCTGATTGCCCCTAACTGCCTCTGCCTCAGCCCCGCCACCATGGCTTTGTCCGGAAGAATGCTCCCTTTTATTAGTATAGATTTTTATTTATTTTTAATATATTTTTATTGATTTCAGAGAGGAAGGGAGCAGGAGAGAGAGAAACATCAGTGATAAGAGAGAATCATGGCTCGGCTGCCTCTTGCACACCCCACACTGGGGATCGAGCCTGCAACCCGGGCATGTGCCCCGACTGGGAACTGAACCGTGACCTCCTGGTTCATAGGTCGATGCCCAACCACTGAGCCACACGGGCCAGGCCGGTGTTGTTTTGACAAGGCCCATCACAGGGCGTGGGTCCGGTCCCAAGGCGACACACCTGGGTGCAGGGAAGCCCGGACCACTCCAGGCTCTGCTGCCTCCAGCTCCCAGTGCAGCCTGGGATCTCTCCAAGCTGAGTTCATCACCGAGGAAATGGAGCTGATCATCCTGGGCCACGTCGTTTCAGGAGGGAAAGGGGTTGCGTGGCTGCGCGGCGAGGCCTGCAGGGCTCGTGCTTGGCCATGAGCCTCCGCATTGGGGAGTTAGTTTTGAAGCTGGCGAGCATCACCCCCCATGATTTCCCAGTCCTCACACTCTCCCAGGATCTTTAGGTTTTTCATATCCACCGTGAGAATGTGGTGCAGACGAGGAAGTCGAGGTTCTGAGAGGTGAAGGATGAGCTGGAGCCGCCCAGGGGGAAGGGCCAGGGAGGTGGGGCGTGAGGCCACCGCCTGGAGGAAGGGGCCGGCGCAGGGAACCTGGGCTCATCCGGGGGTTAGAAAAGGCAGGACTCGGACTCTCCCCCAGGGTGTCCGGCAGGAACCAGCCCTGCCCACACCTCCATTTCCGGGAGACCTGCCGGACTCCCGACCCAGGCCTGTAAGAGAAAAGGTGTGCAGTGCTAAGCTGCTCATTTGTCCCACGGGCCCTGGAAAATGAATTCACTTGGGCACCTTCATTCCATCTCCCACCCCCCCTGCTGGCTGATTCCTGCAGCTCTCACAGCTGAGGGCCCTCAGGCGGGTCCCGGCCGGCCTGTCGGACACATGAGAGGGCAGTGGAGGTAGAGCCACCGGACTCCACGCTGCCCTCGTTGGGGGTGGCAGGTGGGATCCTGCTGGGAGCTCCTGGCAATACTCAGGGGCTGGCACCCACATCGTGGCTTAGTGGGGTGGGCGGGTGGGGGCGCCTAGAAGGCCAGGGACACGTGGGGAGCTGGGCCCCTGGGCTGGGTGGGCTGCAGGCAGGCTCCCCCTGGGTCTGCACACGTGGACGGCCCCGGGGTCAGAGCTGTGTACGGACCACGATGAGGCTGGGGAGTAAGGAGCTAGGAAAATTCCTTGGCTCGTGGAATGGGGAAACTGAGACAGCGGGACACACCGCCGAGCAACTTACTGCCAGATACAGGCGGTCCC
>NW_005875039.1:0-13451 GCF_000147115.1 Myotis lucifugus
AGGGCCACCTGAGGTGCAGGCAAGCCTCAGATGGCGGCTGCCCAGCGGCCCAGGGTCGCCCGAGGTCAGGTAACCAGGGCCGGCCGAGGCTTGCGCTGCTGGCAGTGGCAGCAGCAGAGATGTGATGGGGCGTCGCCTTCCCCTGATCGCCAGGTCGCCTTCCACCCCTGAGGGCTCCTGGACTATGAGAGGGGGCAGGCTGGGCTGAGGGATGGCCCCCCTCCAGTGCATGAATTTTCATGCACCGGGCCTCTAGTGAAACTTATAAATGCTAAATAAAGTGTAGTTGAGGCCCTGGCTGGGTAGCTTAGTTGATTAGAGTGTCAACCCGATAAGCCAAGGTTGTAGGATTTTTCTCTCTCTCTCCTTCCTCTCTCTCAAATCAGTAAAGTGTTGCAGTTGAAGTGCTCATGTAATTTTGGGGATGCTGTAGCATTGGTGGCTCAGTGGTAGAATTCTCATGTAATTTTAGGGAAGTAATATATCCTTTGAAAATATTCAGCAGATTTTTTTCAGCAGTTTTTATCAGATGGTATGTTCGTTTTAAAATATACTCCTGCCTGGCCAGCATGACTCAGTGGTTGAGCATCGACCTATGACCAGGAGGTCATGGTTCGATTGCTGGTTCAGGGTACATGTCTGGGTTTGTGGGCTCGATCCCCAGTGTGGGGCATGCAGGAGCTATCTCTCTCATCATTGATGTTTCTATCTCTCTCTCCCTCTCCCTTCCTCTATGAAATCAATAAAAATATATTTTAAAAGCCTGGCTGGTGTGGCTCAGTGATTGAGCTTCGACCCATGAACCAGGAAGTCATGGTTCAATTCCCAGTCAGAGCATATGTTAGGGTTTCAGACTTGATCCCCAGTAGGGGGTGTGCAGGAGGCAGCCCATCCATGATTCTCTGTCATCACTGATGTTTCTATTTCTCCCTCTCCCTTCCTCTCTCTGAAATCAATAAAAACATATTAAAATATTTTTTAAAAAAGAAAAATAAATAAATATGCTTTACAAAGTTTTTAGCATGTTTTCTTTCAAGAGCTGGAGCTCAATTCTCTTCCCCTTGAGTGTGGGCTGGACTTAGTGACTGGCGTCTAGTGACCAGAGGAAAACAGTAGTGACAGGTGCAACTTCTGAGATTAGATTATAAACAGCCCTGGGGCTTCCTCTGCTCCTTCTTGGACCACTTGCTCTGGGAGAAGCCAGCTGCCATGTTGTGAGGACACTCAAGTAGCCCCGTAGAGAGGTCCACATGGTGAAGAACCGAGGCTTCCGGGCAACAGCCAGCACTAACTGGGCAGGCATGTGAGCGAGCCACACTGGATGCCTCCGGGTGATCGCAGCCCCAGCTGAGCACTTGACTGCAACCTCATGAGACACCCTGAGCCAGAACCGCTCGGTTAAGCTGCTCCCAGATTCCCGACCCACAAAAAGTATGTGAGATAATAAATGTTTATTTTTTTTGGCCACTAAGTTTTGGAGTAATTTGTTATATAGCAATAGATAGCAAATATAGATGACTGATTTAACAGCTTTTGTACATTTCTGCAAAGTCTGAATATAATGGCTTTCACTTTGTCTTCATAGCAGGTTTTTAAGGAATCTTCATTTGCCTCTGCCCAAGCCCTGTGCAGCTGCAGGGCCAGGGAGTGGGGGCAGGGAGGGGAACCTGGTAGCTGAACTTGCTGGAGGTCATCATACTACTCCGCCTAGACTGCCCATCCTTGAGAAGAGGGGCTGGGGAGGGTGGGGCAGAGAAAGGGAGACAGAGGGCTACAGAAGGGGGCTAATAAAGGACAGAAAGGGGGTACTGAGGGGCAGAGAGAGTTTGAAATCCCTGAGAAATCGGAAGTTTTGGCTTAGGCCCTACCAATACAACCAATAGGAACTGCTATAAACTTTACAAATGTTTAAAGGAAATACGATTTTTTCAGTAAATTGGTGAATTGGACATTCAGCAAATTGCTCATTTGGCCAATTGATATTTGGTAAACATACATTTGGCAAATTAATTTTATAATGATTGGTCTGCTTCTGATGAAATCAAATAGTAATTTTTACGTTCCTAAGATAACAATTCATTTGTAACAGATACTAATATATTTACATACATATGTATATTATTTCAACTCCCCAACAGAATTCATTAATTTGTCCTTCCAAAAAACTTTATGACTTTGAAGTGTCTCTTCTCTAGGGAGGGAGGCGGTGAGCGGGTACTTCTGTGGCTTTAGACAACTTGTCATGATTAAGTCCCTTCGTGCCACGAATTCCTGGAAGAGGAAGCCTCCCTGGGAGGAAACTGCCATTTTTCACTTCACTGCAATTATAAATGGAGATGAATTCCAGGCAGGCCCACTTTGGAGAAGTCCTCCCTTAAATTTTGGCTCGCTTAGGTTAGGTGGGCTCATCATTGAAAGAAATTCTAAAATCTTCAAAGTATCTGAAAACAAAAAACTCCTCCGGAATCAGTGGATGAAGACGTCAGTCCCCTCTCCCTGGTTATTTCTCCTTCAAAGTGAAGGTCAGACAACAATGGACAGTCAGAATCTCTTGCCGTGGGGATGAGAAAGCCACTGCCTGGTGCACAGGTTTCCTTCTCCACTCTTTTTTTTAATTAAAAAAACTTTTTGTTTTGTTATTCCTCACCTGAGGATATTTTTCCCATTGATTTAAAAAAATATATTTGCACTGATTTCAGAGAGGAAGGGAGAAGAGAGAGATAGAAACATCAATGATGAGAGAGAATCACCCACTGATTTTTAGAGAGAGTAGAAGGAAGGGGGAGAGAGGGAGAGAGGGAGAGAGAGAGAGAGAGAGAGAGAGAGAGAGAGAGACATCGATGTGAGAAACAGTGATTGGTTGCCTCCCGCATGTGCCCTGACTGGGGCTGGGGATCAAACCTGCAACCCTTCAGTGCATAGGCCGAGACTCTAACCACTGAGAACACTGGCCAGGGCTCCTCCAGGCTTTTTTAAGAATCTGAAAGGGCAGGGTGTTTCAGAACCTGTAACACAGAGCTCCCTAACCACCCTCCTCCAGGGGCACTGAGACAGGTGTGAGGGAAAGGTAATTTTAGGAAACCCAGCTGAAGTACGCTGGTAGAGAAATAGGAGAAACTAGCAAAAATGGCAAAACCAGCAGGCTGGAGGAGATCTGGAAGTGGTATTACAGAAGCCAAGAGAAGAGAGTGAGTTGCTATTGACCAATGGGTCAGAAGTAAGAGATCGAGCAGGAAGAAAACCGGAAAATGAGTAGCTGGGAACTTGGGGTCCAGGAGGGGTATACATCCTCAAACACTGACTGAATTTTACCTTTTTTGGAGGACATGTCTTTGAAATCTCTTTTAATCCACAGATTACCAAGGAGACTCGGTAAAACGGGAGATACAGAGCACGTTTGCATGTCAATGGAGATGGTGCTCAGAAGGAACGGGAGGGGGCTGCGGAGAGAAGTCTGAGAGACCAAGCAGAAGGAGAGGTGATGGAACAGGGACACTGCCATGTCATGGGGAAGAGCAGAGAACGCGGGTCAGGCAGGCTGGCAGGCAGGTTTGGAGGCGGGAAGGTGGGGTTCTCAACAGAGAAGGAGGTGAGGCCGTGGTCTGGCTCCTCCACCGCTGACACACACGGCTCTGGAAGGAGTCACCAGGCCCCCTCAGCCTCTCCTGGCCCTGTTTTCACAGATTCTGCCTGAGAATCCAGCTTTCCCTGTGGCCTTCCCAGGGGAAGGATGTCACCCCCACTTCCGTGCACACACAGCGTGGGAGGCAGAGGGCACATCCTCCCTTCTCTCCTCCCAAACCATTAATTTTTCTCCTCAGTACAAAGAAAACTCAGAACTCAAGTACTTGGCATAGTACTTGGCACAGCACACATGTTCAATCAATATTTGTTTTTAAAAAACAAGCTAGCAGATAAAGACAGTCTGGAGGCTGGTTCCGGAGGCTCTGTGAGCTCAGCCGGGGAAATGCCCCGAATCGTGAGACTCGCCAGGCCATCGCCTGCAGCTCACTGTGGGAGTGTGTGCGGATTCATGCTCGACGCTGACCACTGACCTCTCAACAGATCGTCCTGCCCGACTTTGATGAAATAGTGTCTCTGAGTGCAAACAAACACACACACTAACTAACCCTGCCCTTTTCGGTCAGTCCATTCAGCTATGCCACCCGCTCCTCTCGGTCACAGGCTTCTCTGTCCTGGCTGTTGCCATCACCCTCGGGTAAAGGGAAGCTTCGTCTGGGTCTTGCAATTTGGCGTCTTCAAACTCAAGAGAGAGTCATGTCTGGCCCTCTCCGCTCACCACTGTTAGAACCACAGCTCAGACCTGTCCGAGCTCCCCTGCCCTGTCTTTGGAGGAGGAGAGAGGCCGAATACAGTATTCTCTCCTCAACCTCCACGGCTTCGACCGTGTGAAATTGCTCCCTCTAGTGGACAGTCATTCCATCTGCATTCTCTATATTCCGAGTGACAGGAAGACTATTTTGAAGGGCCCGGTGAAAAAGAACAATTCATTTATTCAGCAGACATTTCTTGGGCACGTGCTATGAGTTGGGCATTTCTGAAATTATTTTGAGGTACAGAGTTTCACTGTGCCCACATGAGCACACACCAAATAAAAAAGGCAGTGATAAAGCTTCACGCTCAGCCTGCCACAGCGGTCCTTGTCATGAAATAAATGCAGAGGGACTCTAAGCTGGGCCCGATATGGGAGGAAGCCGAGCCAGTTCCAACTCAGGAGGGCTTCATCAGCATACATGAAGCTAAGCCACTTTTCATAAATGTATTCAACAAACTTCTACGGAGTACCCATTATGTCCTAGGCCCCGGGCTGGAAAAAGAGATGAGTCAGCCCAGCCCCTGTCTGAGGTTGCTCACAGGTCTGGGAGCGAAAGGCACATAGGCAAGTGGTCACTAAAGGTGTGCATGCGCAGCACTCCCACCTCCTGCCCTCATTCCTTCAACAAAAGTGGACGGAAGACCTAACGTATGCTGGGGACGACGGGGAGGACGTGAGGACAAAAAGGATGACAGGTGCACTGGAATTGTGCAGGCTATGTAAAGGGCAGTTACCATTCTGGAGATAACTGCACCGATGGAGGGGGGTTCGAGGGAGGAGGGCTGAGGGTGGTACTAAGGAAGGAGGGCTGCATTTGGGCAGGGGCGGAAGGCAGGTCGGGGAAGACCTCAGAGCGGAAACGCTTAAGCTGCGAAGTGGTGGCTCAGTGGGAGTGGTCACACTGCCACGGGGAAGTGGGCTGGGGGAGGGAGGTCTCGCTGTCACCCACTTCGGTCTCCTCGGGGTTGTTTGATTAAGCTTCCCAACATTAAGCTGCCCGGTCACTCCCTTGTCCAATGCCAGCGACAACCTTCTGACCTTCACTTAGGTGCCTCTACCACTCCACCCCCTCAACTGGCAACTGCTCCCCAGCTAGGAGAATGCTCCAGCTGGAAATCAATTTCAACACAGCATTATTTCTCAACACACAAGGCCCACGTACCCACACATACCTGCAGGGGTCAAACAAGTACAAAACTGACAGTGCCGCTGAAGGAAAAACACACCTGACATTCTTTCCACATCGCCTCCAAAAAATGATTGATATTGAACGTAAGCCTTCAGACCTTTGTTGATCTTTGACTCTCACTTGCACGCCTGAACCTGAGAACCTGCCTGCTCCTCTGCCCCTCCCAGACGTCTAGGACCTGGGGCTCAGCCTGTCATTCTGGACACAGGAGTCCCGATATGCACGATGCCCAGAACTTTCCTCGCTGTCCTGGCCTCCTCAGCCCTGCCCATGCCCCCTTGCTTATGCCACCTCATTCTCCACACCCAGGCAGTTCTGTCTTGTCCATTCTCTCTCTTTCTGGGGCCCGGTATTCAGCTAGATCAGTACGTTCCCATTTTGTTGTATGGACAATCCGAAAGGCTTCCCAACTGGCCTCCAGCCTCAAGCCTCCCTGTGGCTCTGGCCACCTGGCCGACCACACCCAGGCCTTCTTCCTGACACAGTGCTTCCCCTTGCCGTTCACCTGTTCATGGTCCACTTTCCAATGGCTCCATGCTGCCTACTGGAGGGAGTGCCCACTGCTCCATCTGGGACTCAGGGTGCTCTGTAATCTGGTCCCAGCCTACCTTCCTAGGTCTTCCTAGACCAGTGATTCCCAAAGTGGGCGCTACCGCCCCCTGGTGGGCGCTGCAGCGATGGGGGGGGGGCGGTGATGGCCACAGGTGCATTTGTTTTAACTTTTTTTGTATTACCTTTCTATTCTGAGTTCAATAAATAGTTTCATAATTTCAAACTTCAATGTTTCTAATTTACACCTTTCTTTACTATATTTTATGAAAAAGGTAGAAACATTAATACATATATCTTTCTGCTTAATTGCTATTAAAATTAAAAAAAATTAATTTCCAGGGGGCACTGAGTAATATTTTTTCTGGAAAGGGGGCGGTAGGCCAAATAAGTTTGGGAACCACTGTCCTAGACCAAGACCTCTACCACACCTCCACCAAATGGTCTCCCTGTCACCCCCCACATACGCCTGCTTTTCCCCATGTCGAGGCCTTCATGTGTACCGTTCCCTTTTCCGGAATGCCCTCCTCTGCTTCTGTCTACTTTCCTAAATCCTTCCTGTGCTCAAAGACTCACCTCAAACACCACTTTCTCTTGAACCCTCCTGTTGAAAACAGAATCTCCCTTCTCCGAATCACTATAGGAACAGGGAAGGGAGTAACATCCTGCAGACACCTGCCATGTGCTACCGTTAAAAGCACATGCTTTGGAACCAGACAGATCTGGTTTGAATCTGGTTAGCTGGCTAACCTCGGAAAACATAATCTCTGTGCTTCAGTGCTTCAGCCTGAAAAACGTAAAAATACCTGCCCCCACCATTCACCCATCTGAATATTCAGACACCTAATACGTGCTTGGCCCTGCATTCTTGTGGTTATTTTGAGAGTTCAATGAAATGATGCATGGAAGGTGGCAGGCCCACAGGGGTCCTCAAGAAATGAAGACTGACTAAGACTACCATTATCTAGCGTCGTTTCCCAGAAGAAGGACAGTGCGCAGGGTGATTTCTGTTTAGAGGGGAAGCACCACCTAAGACTGGGAACCAGCCAGCTCCGGACCCCGGCAAATTCTAAACAACTGTGAAAGCACCATGTGGCTGATTCGAAGTACAGAAGGTGACTGTCATTTTCTGAATGACTTGCCCATCAATCCTGAATCAACATCTTCCATCGGCCAAGGCTCTCCAGAACACTCGACAAGGCTCTTGTGTACAGGAGAGAACTTTTAAGAGCGAATGTGCCCCGCTCTCACTGCCACCTGCTGTGACGTGGGGCCGACCCGGCCGCCTCCCCTACCTTCATACTGGACTTCCAGGTGCATCGTGCGCAGCACGTTCAGCACGCAGTCCACGATGCTGGGGTGTGTGGCTCCGATGATCGACTGGCAAGACAAAAAGGGCAAGGCGGTTACTCTTCACATCTTGTCCATCTGGGAGGAATGAAAAGCAGCCTTCCAAATAGCTAGGCAGCCTGGCTGAATGGGGAGAGTGAGGGCAGTGGGCAGTCACTGGGCCTTGGCCCTTGAGAGGAGGGCAGGGCTGGGCAGCCAAGAATGGACTGAGAATCTGCCGAGGTTGCCCCTGAACCCTCCAGCTCGGGAGGCGTTCAGTCGAGGCTGGCGGGCCACCTGCCAGGGATGCAGGAGCAAGCTGGCTACCTGGGCTGGAGGGAGGGCGGGCACACGCCAGGGAGAGGGAGAAGATCCTAAATCTTCTTTCCCCGAGGAACCTCACCCAGTTAGGAAACCCCTCTTTTCTACGTCTTCAACCTTTACTGGTTCCTGCCCTTTAGCACTGAACATCCTCAAGCTCACCCAGATTGAGACTCCTGTCCTTCCCTCTGTCTTCTCTTGCTCTTTTCCCTTAACTCCCGAGCTTCCCAAGGAAAGCCTCCTCTTCATCCTCTGACAGGCTACTGCAATTTAATTTTTCCTGCCATAGGACAGTGCCCTAACTCACCAACACTTTTCCTGCTGGGACCCTTTTTTGGTTCTCCCCGTACTTAATCTCTCTGTTGTATTCAACCCATCGGATCATATCTTCCTTAGTGAATGAAGCTCTTTCTCCTTGATTATTACAGTCCTGTTTTTTTTCTTGTTTTCCTTTCATGGCTTTCATCATTTTTTTTTTTTTTAAATTTGAGAGAGAGAGAGAGAGAGACATTGATTTGTTGTTCCACTTATTTATGTATTCATTGGTTTGGTCCTTGTATGTGGCCTAACTGGGTATGGAACTGACAGCCTTGGCATGTCATGAGGATGCTCTAAACAACTGAGCTACCCAGCCAGGGTTGTTCTTTTTTTCAAAGAGGCAAAGAAGATGTCGAAAGAATAAGGACTCTGCAGTTCAAGAGAGTTGGATTTAAATGCCCACTTATGGTTTGGCTCAGTGGATAGAATGTCAGCCTGTAGACTGAAGGGTCCCGGGTTTGATTCCGATCAAGGGCACATGCCCGGGTTGCAGGCTTGATCCCCAGGTGGGGGGCATGCAGGTGGCAGCTGATCAATGATTCTCTCTCATCATTGATGTTTCCATCTCTCTCTCCCTCTCCCTTCCTCTCTGAAATCAATAAAAATATATTTAAAAAAGAAATATTCTTAAAAAAAATACCTATCACTTAGTGTGTGGCCTTGAATAAGTAAGAAGCACCCTCCTAGGCTCAGTTCCATCATCTTTAAAATGGGGATAACAGCCCGGCCAGTGTGGCTCAGTGGTTGAGCACTGACCCAGGAACCAAGAGCTCACTGGTTTGATTCCTGGTCAGGACACATGTCCAGGTTGCAGGCTTGATCTCCAGTAGGGGGCGTGTAGGAGGCAGCTGACCAATGTTTCTCCCTCATCAGTGTTTCTATCTCTCTATCTCTTTCCCTTCCTCTCTCTCTAAATCAACAAAAACATATTTTAAAATGGGGATAATACTATCTGCCTCCATCAGCTATTATGAAGACAAAAAGAGATAGTCTATGTGGGCTCCTAACACAGTGCCTGGCATGTAGGAGGCACTTAATAATGGAAGAGAGAGAGAGAGAAGAGAGAGAGAGAGAGAGAGGGAGAGAAACATCAATGTGAGAGAGAAACATCAATCCGTTGCCTTCCCGTACATGCCCCTGTGCCCTGACTGGGAATGGAATCCACAACCTTTCCGTGTACTGGATGATGTTCCAACCAACCGAGCCACACCAGCCAGGGCTCTCTTCTTACTTTTTGCATTTTACCTGGTGATCTTATTTACTTTCATGGTTTGTTATCACTTCTCTGCTCATGAAATTCAAACTGCTATTCTCACCTTGAGTACCCCTCTGCAGCTTCAGCCTTTTATTTTCTACTGTCCAATGGGCATCTCTTCTAGATTCTGAACAGTGATTCCTCAATTGAGCTAGGAATCAGAATTACTTGGGGAGTTTACTAAGAAAAAGTTTTATTAAAGGCCGCCTGAGAGCCCTAACTGGTTTGGCTCAGTGGATAGAACGTTGGCCTGCGGACTGAAGGGTTCGATTCCAGTTAAGGGCGTGTACCTTGGTTGCGGGCACATCCCCAGTGGGGGGTGTGCAGGAGGCAGCTGATCAATGTTTCTCATCCAATGTTTCTAACTTTCTATTCCTCTCCCTTCCTCTCTGTAAAAAATCAATAAAATATATTTTTAAAGGCCGCCTGAGAGCTGTCAGATTGTATGGGAGGGAGGCTCAGGATTAAGTATCTTTTAAACAAGTGACCTATCTATGTCTTCTGTAACCAGCTTGGCCTGCTCCTCAGATGGAGCCACCAAAGCTCATCACATTTATCGAGTCAAAACCTAACTCTTTTCAAATGAAATAGGTTTCCCCACTCTCCAGGTGGCACACAGCTCCCCCTGCTGTCTAAGTCCAAAGCTGGGTGTCATCTTTGACTCCTTTCCTTTTACTGCCCCAAGTCCCATGCATTCTGCCTCCAAAATGTCTGTCCAACCTGGTCACCTGTGTCCCCACTGCCACAGTTCAGGCCTTACCATCTCTTTGACCCCTTAATTGTTCCCCTGCCTCCTGCCCATCCTAGAGCTGTTTTGAGAGCTTTTGACGGCTCATCTCAAAACTATTCTTTGAGTCTCCAATTCCCTCCTACGAGGCACGGTGTCTTCCCGTGGTCACCATGCCCCAAATCTGACCATGCCCCAATTCCAGGGCACTGTCTGAGAGGAAGGCAGAGGCCAGGAAATAAAGGAGTTTCCCCAAGCACCCGAGATCTGGCCTCTTCACTTACACACTATCTACAAATGCACCGAGATTCCTTCCCTATCAAACTGACTCCTTTAATCTTTTCTACAGTCCTTTCATCATCCTTGTGGCTTGTCTCAAACACTTTTAAGTCTGCCAGCATCTTTCTGATCCTTAAGTAAACAGGACAAATCACCCTGACGGGAGACGTGAACTCTCTGCCCGGCCTTGGCCTTCTAGCAGTAGCGCTGATTGAACAGCGCGCGTGCGGTGGGAGGCTGAGCTCCGTTTCTCATGCCTGCGTGGAGTGCGACTGTGGAAGGTGATTGTAAGGTCACTGCGTGTGAGTCAGAACCGCGGGAGCATGCAGCCTGGGCTCACCTGGGCACACCGGAGCGTCTGCAGGGCCAGCTGCTGAGCTTTCGGGGACACGGAGGGCAGTAACGTTATCAGACCTTTGTACACTTGATTCTGGTACTTGGGATTACCGTGGAGCAAAGAATCCAGCAGAACCTGCACTTCCTCCTGGGTCTCTTCTGACTTAGACTTTGCCAAAAATTCTGCTATGGATCGTACACCTGAGCAAAAAGGAGAGGAAATGCTAAATTGGAAGGGATTTGTGAAAACAATCCTCACTCAAGATTACATAACATTGGATGAAAGAAGGTGAAGGGATTAAGCAAAAAAACATATGTATAACACATAGACATAGACAACAGTGTGGTGACAGCCAGAGGGAAAGGGGGGTGGAGGGTAGCTGGAGGTGGGCAACGGTGGGGAAAATGGGGAGGGAAAGAGACTTTGCTTGGGGCGAGGGGCACACGATGCAGTGTGCAGATGGTGTTTTATGGACTTGTACACTTGAAACCTGTACCCCAATAAATTCTATTTTAAAAAAGATTACACAACCTGAGGTAATAGGATTAAGATGTATTTAATCAAGCCCGTTCAATCAGAGCAAAGTTGAGGCTTAGCCTCATGTTGCATCATTGTCTTGTTCACCTCTGGCTATGTGGCTGGTTTCAGTATAGGCATCTCAGCTTATCAAAGTGTTCTAAATTTAAAATGGCTCTGCAAAATGCACAAATAAAAAACATGCATTTTGATGGCTATGTGATAACTAATATAAGTGCTCAGCAATTTACAAAATATTTTCACAAATACTATGTCATTTAATCCTAGAAACGATATTGAGAGGGAGGTGTTAGTCCCATTTTATGGATAAATATCTTAAGGCTCAGAGAGGCCATGGGGGACACACAGAGAACTATGATTAAACTGCAACGAGGGCCCTAGCTGGTTTGGCTCAGTGGATAGAGCGTAGGCTTGTGGACCAAAGGGTCCCGAGTTCGATTCCTTGGTTGCAGGCTCCTCCCCGGCCCAGGCCCTGGTCAGGGCTCGTGCAGGAGACAACCAATCGATGTGCACACATCTATCTTTTTCTCTGTCTTTCCCTCTCTCTTACACTCTCCCTAAAAAAAAAAAATCAATGGAAAAATATCCTCAGGTGAGGTTTAACAACAACAACAACAACAAAGTGCAATGAAGGAAGTGCTTTGACAAAGGGATGCTTAGGGGATGGCATCTCCTTTACTCGCCTTAGTCAGAGCACTTGATGGATCATACTGAAAATCCCGGATTATATACCGTTCTCACCACGCTGTAAGCTCTTTGGCAGGGACTGTATTTTATTCATCTTCGTGTTCCCAGCACCTTAGCATATACCTAGCACTCATATTCAATGATTTTATTTCAATTTTATTTCTAGAGTTATTCATAACTCGGTTTCACAAAGGATTTTAGGCAATGGCTCAATAAATCTTTGTTGAATAGATGCATGCAAAAGGATATATTTAAAATGGAAAAAGTGTTTCCAAAACCACAGCAGAAAGATTTGAGCAGATGATGAATCAGGAAAATCATAAATCTGGGTCTGGGGGTGGCGATCTGCGTGGGAGCTAACGGAGTCCCCTGGACAAAGTGCTGGCGGTGCAGCGGTTCCGCGGCAGCTTTCCTGCGGGGTGTGTGTGTGTGTGTGTGTGTGTGTGTGTGTGTGTGTGCTGGGCCTGCCCCCGCTTCCCCTGGGCCCCGAGGCAGACGTGGGAGTGCGCCCTTGCCATATGCAGTACCCACCATAGCTTTCACAAATGAGCTCCTTGTACTTCCTGCCAGAGTTGGATTCCTTCTTGTCCTCCTCTTTGATCTTCTCCATCCCCAGTGTTTCCAGGAGTGTTAGGGCGCCTCCAACTTCAAGAAATTCTATAAGGTACCGGTTACTGTCCAGAGACAGAAGAGTAGAAATAAGACACTTGTCAAGCTCCTTGGCCCTAACCTTTCTAAGGTCCTTTCTTCACATACGTTGCCCTCCTATCCAGGAAACGCTCTTGGGTAAAGTGACACAATAGTTGGGAAATTCTTCCTTTTGCATTTAGCAAGTTCAATACAATGAATATTTCTTGTGTTTGGTTTTCTAGCATCTGTTCTTTTTCTTGTAATAGCAGCTCAACTGCCCCTGGGGGAATCATCCCTCTACCCCTCATAAGCCATGTGGTTTTGGTAGGGTAAGCAGGTGACTGTAGCCATTGGTTTGGGGCCAGATGTGTGCCCTGAGGTGGTCCACTGAGGTTCAAAACCTGAGACTTTCCTGGGAACCCGTGGGAAAGATACACTTTCTTTTTGGTGTGTGGTTGAGCTACAAAGATGCATGTCTGGAGCTTCTGAGGATCACAGCACAACGAGGCCTATGAATTCAGAGGCGAACAGGGCTGAGAAACGGAGAAAAAGAGAGGGAAAGACCAAGTACCAACGACATGTTTTGAAGCCCTGGATCTAGTTAGGCCTCTGGGCTTTTCAGGTTAGTGAGCTAATAAATTCCCATTCTCCCTGGTCCAGTCTGAGTTGATTTTCTGTATTTCATGACCAAGGGGATGCTGACTAGTAAAGGGTCAATGGAGAACATGGGATGGAGGAGCAACTAGAACAGGAGCACAGCTGGCATTACCCCTGGGTCCATCCTGGGGGCTACTAGGTACCCACAGATAACTAGAAGCCCTGGTCCCATGTGGTGCGGATGCCAAGGACACCATGAGCCCGATATGCAACTGAGAACCCAGAATCTCTCCAGAACAGAACTTACCTGTTTACAGATGTTAAGAAGATGCCAATGGACTTTAAAACCTTCTCTAAGCT